>NC_138549.1:72879746-73179746 GCF_964273705.1 Natrix helvetica | reverse complement strand
CTGGAAGGAAAAAAGAAAAGAAAAAAATGTGGTGTTTGTGCCTTGTGAAATGATTGCACAAATGAATGCATCATGTAATTTAATATAATATCCAGACCACCTATTCAGGAGAGAAGCCTTGTTAGCTGATAGAGAGGGGAAAAATTAGAAGGAAAGGTATTAGTGATGTTTCAACACAGAATTGTTCTATGCCTTCTCAATACTGAGTGGGCTACTGTCATTAATTCATAGGATTCTTCTGCTAGTGAGAAGTAGATCTGTCAAAAAAGGTTATCATGCTAACACTGGGTAATAAATGGGCTTTGTCTTAATCCCTTACATATACTGCTTTTAAAAATGCTTCCCAGTTTCGGTTTTCAACAAGACTTTAAATGTTTGTTAAAAAGCAGTAACAGAATCCGTCTCTGTTAAAATCTAGTTTAGTTTCCTCTCTGTGTCAGAAAAAAAGAGAAAAACTTGTCTTCTTATCCCAACTCCAAGAATCTAATTGGTTCAATATATTCCAGCTCAGGTCAGATTTATCTAAATCAAAGATCTTGTCAGGACAAAATAAAATCTTTTTCAAGCTGGTTAATAATTTCAAGGGTTTTTTTTCCTTCTTTAAAGAAGCAATCCCTTGAGCTTTGATATACTATATGTACCACCAGCTGCAGATAGAGAATTTCCGAGAATCTGAAGAGTTGTTCAGAATCCCACTGATACCTACAACACATTCATTACAGTAGTCTTTGCCCATGCTGTGTTTCCAAGGAAGAGCTGTTAATCTGTTTCAATGTCTACTACAATAGTTCGGCTATCTATTTTTTTAAGTAGCCTATTCCCTAGGAAGCAATGTTTATTATTAATAGGTCCCTGAACTTCTTAGAAGACAGCAGAACAAAGGGCAATGTGAAGATCACTCTTACGTTAGAGCTAAATATGTTTTAACCTGCCCTGTCTCATTGAATGGTAAGGCAGTATTCAAAAAGCATGATAGCCCCAATACACCAGAATACAGGACAATAAAATGGTGAAAATCTTGCAATTCTTTAGAAAACAGAACAGGTCCAAAAAAGAAAAGTAATTTAAAAAAGCCGGAATAATATTTTAACTGCACCAAAACAATAGCAATATGATTTTTTTAAAGTGCTGGTAGAGGTAGAGGCATTCCAGAAATACCTCTTAGTTTCTTAAAAATGCTCTGTTTATAGATCACATCACTTTTCAATCCCCGAGAGTGCTTCATTTTGCCATAGATATGGCAGGAGCTATGTAGGAGTTCATTCATTCAAAGTATTCCTCACCATTATTATTTTTTGTGCACTTTGTTATTCCTATGCATAAAGACTTAGCATCTACTTTTCATGGGTAGAATGAATCCATGATATGCATGAATACAAAATCAATGCATTGTAATCTAAAATACTGGAGAATCAATGTATCAGCCCTCGTGCTGACATTCGCGGAGTAGCTGTTGGCAGCTTTTTCACAGCACTGCTACCCCCGACCTTGGCGAGGGATTCCATGCTACCAGCGCTGCCACCACCAATGGCGTGCCTGTTGTGAAGGGTGAAGTTTTTCACCAAACAAACTCTCTGTTTATTTTTAACATGAATGCCAGAATGTGACACAATGTAGACAATTATAGCTAGATCACAGGTGGATAACCAATATTTCCTGGCATCCTAAAATCTAATAGTGCACTGATAAATTTTGGGCAACATGATTTTCACTCAATATAGAGTTTGGGGAGCAGTTTTAATACTAGGATTAAGAATGCACACCTCCATAAACAAAATTTATGAAACGCGTATACACACTTAATGAAAAACGTGAGACAAGAATTTCCAATCCATCTATTTCTATCATCATATCTTCAAAAAGGCTTCACATGTCATGCAGCATCCAGTCAATCTTGAGAAAAATGACTTCTTGTTTCACTTTTGCATCTCATTTGGAAACCAAGGACCCAGAGTATGGAGGAAGAATGGAGAGGCCAATCAAGCACAGTAATCCCACGATCATTGAACCAGTTTTTGGTGCTTTTGGCAAAAGTTGCTGTCATCAGAAAAGAGGACTTTGGACCAAGGAGCAACAGGACTTTGGACCACTGTGCTTCTTTAAGACCAGGGTCAATGCAGCCGTCTACCAGGAGATTTTGGAGCACTTCATGCTTCCTTCGCAGACGAGCTTTATGGGGATGCTGACTTCATCTTCCAGCTGCCCACACTGCCAAAAGCACCAAAACCCGGTTCAATGACTGTGGGATTACTGTGCTTGATTGGCCAGCAAACTCGCCTGATCTGAACCTCATAGAGAATCTATGAGACATTGCCAAGAGAAAGATGAGAGACATGAGACCGAACAATGCAGAAGAGCTGAAGGCCACTATTGAAGCATCTTGGTCTTCCATAACACCTCAGCAATGCCACAGGCTGATAGCATCCATGCCATGCCACATTGAGGCAGTAATTGCTGCAAAAGGGGCCCAAACCAAGTACTGAGTACATATGCATGCTTATACTTTTCAGAGGTCTGATATTGTTCTATGTACAATCCTTGTTTTATTGATTGCATGTAAAATTCTAATTTTCTGAGATGGTGGATTTGGGGTTTTAATCAGCTGTATGCCATAATTATCACAATTATGACAAATCATGGCTTGAACTATCTTGCTTTGCATGTAATGAGTCTTATCTCATATATTAGTTTCACCTTTTAAGTTGCATTACTGAAATAAATGAACTTTTTCACAATATTCTAATTTTTTGAGTTTCACATGTACAGTATAGCATCTCCTTTCCTATTTTTTTTCTTTCAAAAAAGAGATTTTTTTTTAAAAAAATAACTCACTTTATTGGCATGTTTCACTGTGCCACTTGTCCCAAGTAGAAGTAGCTTTTGCTTTCTGGTTGATTCTGTGAGAGATAGATAATGTGAGAGGAGGAATATCATAATTAGCACACGTATAATTAAACAATAGGTTTCAGACTGATATTTAACATCGACAATGTTTCTAAAATAATATTTTCTTAATCATAGACATAACAATAACAAATTATTTGATGCAATAATGGTAGATTATTTTAGATGGACTTGGATATTAACAAGATTCAAGGAAGAGTAGTAATTATCCTGTCTAATAATCAGAACAAAGGAAGACATTTACAGAACATTTTAGAATGAAGAAAGTGAAGGTTTGAAAAGAAGCAGGAAATTGAATCATAAACCAAAGGAAAATAAAATTGTACCGAAATTTTACACATTCTGTCTCTCTTTTTTTTAACACAATACCCCAAAAGAGCAATCTCCACAGGAAGTGGTTCAAATAATATGCTTCATATAGTCAGCAGAAGATCCAAACATAGCATTGTTAGAGTGAAACTTTGTGGCTAAAATCTAGGGTTCCACTTTGTACTGATGGTTAAAATACCCCATGCCATGTTTGCAGTTTTCAAAGTTCCTTTTTGCCTGCTACCTTCTATAATGCCTAAATGTTCTATTTTTTGACCCTGCTTTTCTATTTTCTCTCCACCTACACTCAACTGACAGGTTTGGAACTCTGGAAATTCCAACTAGATAATATCCATCAAAATCGAGTAACCTGAAGAACAGCAGAGACTGACAGCCTCACTATTGGAAAGTGGTTTGATAAACAGCTCATGATACCAGTTTTATCCTGGAACTCTGAGGATGCACGACTAGAAAATTATTCCTGCAACAAGACATTTTACAGTTTTGCATGCAATGGAAGTGGGATAGATCCTATACGTAAGGGCAAATAAATGGAGAAATGGAGCTTTGCTCTGTTGTTTTAAATGGAGGGAGAAGTGAGTTTTATTTTATAACTGTTGAGCTGAAAAATCAGTGTTGGTAAATGTTTTGGAGGTCTGCAGTGGCTCAGAGTTTTCAGGGATTGCATATGACCGTGAAGGTTTCAGATGTAGTTTCAACCCTATTATTTATTTATTTTTTTAGTTATTTGTTTATTTAATTAATTATTTAATTAATTAATTTATATTGCCACCTATTCGAACATGGCGACTCAAAGCGACTTACAGAATATAAAACCTCATATAAAAACAGCAAAACTAATAAGAGTCATTTAATAAATTAATATAATAAATCACCCCCACCCATCCCGTCCTGGTGACAGCACCTCACATGAGCCAGGTCTATTAGGTTTTTTTTTTCTATGATGGATGGATGAATGGGCTAAGATAGAAAAAGTGTCTTGCATCAAAATGATGCTTAAGAATGGAATGAGAGACCTTGGTGTGACTCGCGACATGGATGGGGAACCTTGAGGAAAGGGAAGAAGAGATGCTACCTAGGAAACAATCAGATAAGAGGGTTAAGAATCCACAGTCATTTAACTGTCAGAGAAAGAAATTGAGGAAAGATCTGTTCTAATAAAGTAAGCAGCTGAGAGTGGAAGGCAGGAGGTTTGTGCTGCAGACGTCCAAGATTCTGTTAATGTAGCTTTATAATGAAGTAGATTTGGCTCATATAGTCATGTTTCCTCTCTGGATTATCCAGGAACAGTGACACAGCTATATTTCAACTAAGGATATGATTACTTCACAGCTGAAGATCCTACTTTTTAAAGCATCAAACTTGAGAGGATTAACAGTAACCCTAACCCTATTTATAATCTTGTCCTTAACTCTATGACATCACTCATAAAAACCTTTTAAAAGTCATAGGTATATAGGTATATGTAATGCAACACATATGCATACAAACACAAACATAAGCAATGTATTTAACATATCAATGGTGTAGCACACTTACTTTATTCTTATTGCGCCTAAAAAGCAGAAAATCATATTGCCCAAGAGGTGGTTGTTAGCTGGATACACTTGATGAAGTGTCTAATGACATATGAATTCCTAGACTCCAATCAGTGTCAAATGTACCATTTTACAAGTTGCAAGCATTTCCTGCTTGTTTCTCTCCGATGTCAAAACAAAAATGCTCAATACAGTGTTCAATGTTAAAAAGGAATGGAAAATTAGGAGCATCACTTGATTAATAGGTTTATACAGAATTTACTAAGGGCCTAAGGATGGTTCTGTTTATTCATTGAATATATCATCACCCACCTCCAAAGAAGGCTATTATTAGAGATTATTCAGAAAGACTGATTGACATCACCAGGTAATCTGGCCCTCAGTTTGTGTTGTGCATTCTATCTACATCCTATAAGCCAAACATAATAAAGCATCTCTCTGCTGCTAGGCCCAAAACAGGTGTTTCTCATCTGAGGAAAACATATTGTAAGGAATGTTGATTGTTCCTCCTTGACTTCCAGCCAATATTAATGCAGAATAAGATGAGTTAGAGGTAAACCCAATAATGTTATGTATCCTACTATTTAGCGGTGACAAACTAAATTAAATGAATCAGCAAAAGAAATTCATCACTTAATCTTGAGCCCTAAAAGAGACATAAGAGTAGATGAAAAACAACCTCAGGCAAAAACTAATTAGCAAGAGGAAGAAATAGACCACACTTGACCAGCATGGAGTAGCAGCAGTGTTACCAAAAAAAGAAAGGAAAATAATTTTAAAAACCCTTAGGTACTTAGACTGTACAACATTTCTTGTATTTGCAGCCGTATGTAATGCTTTATGTTCTAGAAGTTGAAAGACAGTAGTGAACATTCTAATGTTCATGTGTATGCGAAATAATACTACAGCTGTGAAGCCACAATTTCTGAAGTGGGTAAGTAATTAGAGATAATGCTTGGAGATGGATAAGGGTCTTTTAAAAATATAGTTTCAATGTTTGTTGAAAATAATCTCATAATATATGTTTAGCTCATTCTTTATTTTTTAGTTAAGACCTAAAGACTTACTTGCTTCATTCTGCTTTATGGGAAATTATTACAATTATTACTGTTTGTAAATAATTGGAATATTCATTTAGTAGTCCAGCTCAGTCTCCCAAAATTGTAACTCCCAACCTTTCAGTCCGAAGCATGAATTCCTTCAATTACCTGTGCAGAGTCCTGAATTTTCTCCCAGTGTCAGTATAATATACCAAATCATAGTATTTCATCAATCCACTGATCATTTTCTCTCTTGTACATCAACTTGACTTGATGAACAAATTGATGATCAGTATGATAGGAAATGCTGTGCAATGGCACCATTTTCATACAGTTGTTGTCTGGGATATTTTTCCCCCATTTAATGTTTTCTTTCTTTCTTTGGAGATGAAGAGATGAGTTGTTTTACTTATTCTTATCAGTAACTGCAATAATCTTGTGTTACAAGTAATCAAGAACAGGATGGTATTCCATCTTTATTTTAGATGCAAATGCTAAGCAGAGAAGAAGCTGAATTTTATTTCAGCACTGGACAGCATCTTTCATTAAAATGGTAGGCTGTCAAGTTTTATGTCACATCTTTTTTTCATCAGTATTATACGTTCCATAAGGAAATTTCATATTTCTGCCAATTGATGGAATAGTATCCATTTTTATTCATCACTTGCATAGTCCATCTATTTAATGCTCCCCTGCCATCCCATACAAGAAAAAAAATCCTCACCATCCTGGATTTGGTTATGACTTGTATCCTATCATGTTTCACAGAAACAGAAAGAGTGAGACACACACAGAGAAAAAAATTCTATGCAATTCTTGAAATACTTATTAAAACAGTTTCTGCCAGGGCACCTGCAAATTGCCACAAAATGTCATTTTCTAAGAGACTGGGAATGGATTCTTCTTAATTTGTCAATTATGTCTGGAATAGCTCTCATTATAAAGAGGTTTGGAAGTTATCAAGTCACAGCACTCCAATCAATCAGACACTAACAATGCCTCTCATTTCATTTGTCATCCTAGACAATTTGAGTCTTTTCTGCTATTTTTAATTTGAGGATTTGTCATATTTGGGCTGGATTTTTTTTTTCTTTTGATGGTTGGGAGGAAACTATAAAGTACCCTTCTTGTTGCTACATATCTGCACATTTGACATAAGAGAATATTTTCCTGTAAACTGACCAGAGTCAACTATCCAACCAATCAATCAATATAAATCGAAAGTTTAATCCAGCATTCAGTTTTCTATAGCGACCAGCCAAATATTTTTAAAAAGCAGAAGCTGATTCTCATTATATATTGTTCATTATGAGCTTTCCTATATAAAGCATAAGTAATGTTTATTCATCTGATTATGACTACACTTATTAATAATTTATTATCATTTCTCCCTGTTTGGTTGCTTTGCTTTATTTGGGATTAAGATTACAAACCAGGTGAAATCTTTAAAACATTCCACTATGAAAGACACATAAAATAACACAATTGCAAATACAAATATTTATACAAAATTTAAAAATTGCTCAGACATTAAGTCAGTAACTTCTCTTTGATTTACAATTGGGGTAGAATACATTTTTTTACAGCAGTATGCAATGAAAACATGCAAATTACAAGGGGAGGCTGATGACTTTTTCTTTTTCTTGAACCTCTTTTTATTGGCGTATGGAGCAACTGAGCTTTAATGATTTCATTATCTGGTTGCTTTATCTGTATTCTATTGCTAAGTATCCCAAGCTCTGTTTCTACTGGAAAAGGTAATACTTAGCATTAAATACTGGTTGTATTTATAAAATATAGTATTCATATTAATATAATAATATAATAATATAATATAAGAGCTGAGGTGATGCAATGGTTAGAATGCAGTATTGCAGGCTACTTTTGCTGCCTGCTGCCTGCCTGCAATTTGGAAGTTCAAATCTCACCGGCTCAAGATTGATTCAGCCTTCCATCCTTCCGAGATGGGTAAAATGAGGACCTAGATTGTTGGGGGGCAATATGCTGACCTGACTCTGTAAACTGCTTAGAGAGGGCTGCAAAGCACTGTGAAGCAGTATATAAGTCTAAGTGTGTTCTGACCCCCCCACTCCATGCCTATGAATAAACCAGAACACAGGCTTGGCTGTTTGCCACTGTTTAATTACTGAGATAACCAATCCTTTGGCTGAGGGCCCAGACAACTCACGTTCAATAAAACAACCCAGATAATTCAAATGAAGCCACACAGATAATCCAAACGAGCAGACACGGATAGAATACATAGATTTTCTTAACTACTAATTCAAATGGTTGTTTCCTGCAAATGTCCCCTCCCAACGCCTCACCTATAATCTCTCTTGGGAGGGCCCAATCCACAACCACCTGTGCTTAATCATCTTCTGTGAGTCTGCCTATGGAGTTGCTGCTTCCGTTTCTCAGCCCTTCTCAATCTAGCATCAGGGACAAACTGCTTTTGATCCTTCCCACTGCTCCATGCCTCAGGCACCTCCTGGTAGCCAACCAGCCTCTCTGGTCCCTGCTCTGAGTCTGAACCCTGCACAGGGTCCTCCAAATCGTCCAGGGCAGACTCATATCGTTCCTCGCTATCCGAGTCCATCAGCAGCTCAACCGGATCCTGCTGGGCCACAACAAAGTGCTATTGCTATAATATAGTGTAGTGTAGTGTAGTGCAGTGCAGTGCAGTGCAGTGCAGTGCAAAACAAAACAAAACAAAAACAAAACAAAAAAACAATAAAGAAGTTAATGGATTCTTCTTTATCTTTCCCAAAATAGATTTAGTATGTGAGACTTGGCTACTAGTCGCTTCCCCATAAATGTCTGTGAAAAACAGCTAAAATATCTTCCTTGCCAACCAAGCTGTAGAATACACATTGCATGCAGCACTGAGAGCTATAGACAGTTGACTTTTCCAGCTATGTAGAAAAAATATTTCAAAACTCGAAGTCTTACTTGCATTGCCCTCTGTGCATTGTACATTCAGTACTTTGCTTCTTAAGCTTCTTAAGCTTTGTCAACTGCTTAAGAAGTGCTTCTTCACTCAGTTTTGGGAACTTTGACAGCGCAGGGTTTCAAGATTGCTTTGGGCATTTTGTGTAAACCTGAGAGTATTGCATATAAACCAAAAAGCAAAGTGTGGATTTGGTGACATTTTCTATTGTATTTTAAAATAGTTTTAATGTGTCTCAATGGGTTGAAGTGCTTGTTTTTACTATTAAAAATGCTCCTCTGATTTTTGTGCTTTATCTGCTGAATGATTATTGCAGTTGGAAGGTGGATTCTTTGTTGAAGTCCAGCATATAAATAAAAATTAATAAGATAATCATTGTAATGACCACCATCATCAATAATCATATATCTGCTAATATAGAAATATGTCCTATTCTGTTTAGTAGGGCCTATCTTAGATCATTGTGCATTGAGTTCTCATTTAAGCTTTTTTTAGGTTCCATCATGCAAAAGACTTCATATGATTTGTTTGTTGATTTCCCGGCCACTTGTCATTCTTACAGCTTTGGCTTGCTTAGTATGCAGAACAAATGTATCAATAATGGGCATAATAGTGGTGTTCAATAAGACAATAAGCAACACTAATAATGAATGAAGAATAGAAAATATGGAACTGGGTAATAAACATTCGTGTTATAGTTTATTTAAATCAGCATGAAATTAAAAAAAAAGATTTTGACTGGACATTGCAAAGATTGTAAAATTACCATCAGTTATATAGAGAGACTATTCCATACTTGGGAATATGTGACTTCAACTATTAGACTATAAGTCATTTAGAGCTTTAAGTTAAGTAACAATACTGTAAATTTAGATGAATTCACAACCATGTCCACTGAAAAGTAGCTAGAAGTATTACCCATTAGAACATGGGAGAGCCATCTCTTTTCAGTTCACACAAGTTATGAAAAGAGCCGAATAAAGTTGTTTTAAATTAAATCCAGAATGAATGAGTTCATTATTTTCCCTTTATTCCCAATACCCCATGGGCTCTCTCTTTCTCTAATATTCTCTATTCACTCTCTCAAACAGCATGTTATCTGAGGCATGAGGAGAAAGATCTTACCAGAGGTCTTAATTGATTACCTGTTGGAGATTTTTGAAATTGTGTTTAAAACTGCTTGTAATTATATGAAGTAATCTCATGTTTAATGTAAGTATTCCTACATTACAATAATATATTAGAAAGACATGGATTTTTGTAGCCTACCTGTACCTATTCAAAAATGGCTGGAGTTCCTTACTGGCACTGGATATGTGATAAGAAAAGATTGTTTTTGAAGTATAATCCTGCGAGTCCATTTCTTGATGTGAATTACATGATATTCAATGTTTTTGCCTTGTCAGGATTCCAATTTATTTTATCAGTCTTCATTTAACCCATTACTGAATCAAAGCATTGAATCAATATTGTATTACTCTAGTGACTAAGACAAATAAAAATAGAGTTGGGTGTTATCAGTCCAGTAGTATTCCATTTAAGTGATAATATGCAAGATGACTGTAGGATCAAGGAATATCGTCAAGATCATAGCCCTCCTCAACACTCTTGATCATTTCACTTATCAGATAAATTAAGATTATTTTGGGATAAATCTGAATGTGAACTGAGTCTATTTGCTCTGTAAGACAATTTTTCTCAAAGCTATTTAGAGTTTGGACTATGACTGCTATTTTTGGTTAGTTAGAAGTAGTAGTATTTCAATTTGATTCTACTTCTCAGAAGCATCCATCAGGGCAGGGTTAAAAGCAAAGGGAAAAAAAAATAAAGAAACAGAATCATGTTGTCATGACAATAGCTCCTTTATTCATGGATTGTGATGGTATGATGCTGCTTTGGTCATTTTGATGACAACAGAAAACTTCTGCATGCACCCAGACTACTTCTCATATAAAGAATAATATCTCACTGAAGATAATGGATTAGTTGAAACTTGATATCTTTTGATATCTGCATACTATATAGTCAGGAAAAGCCTAAATGAAGAGACAAGCCAAAAGTAGAGACCTCTAAGGTTCATAGTTGGTTCCTCTGTAACATTAGAGAGGACTATGTTCCAAATGGTGATACAAGAGGGAGGAAATCTATTTCCATATTCCTGTACAATGTTTCTATTAGCCTCATTCTGTTCAAAATATTCATACTGCATGACAGCAGTTCAATCCTGACCAGCCTGTCATCCTTCTGAGGTTGGTGAAATGAAAACCAGATTGTTGAGGGCAATATGCTGACTCTGTAAACTGCTTAGAGAGGCTTGTAAAGCCCTATGAAGCAATATATAAAACTAAGTCCCAGTGTTGTTGTAAGCTGCCCAGAGTTGCTTGACAGTGACATGAGCAACGTATTAATTGAATAAATAAATCTTTTCCCCAAATCAATTATGGATGATATGCAAAGACATAGTTCATGCAATGTCATTCAAATAAGCTATAGTTTCTGATTGTAGCTAAGGCAGTGATTATTATCTACACCATCTATTATAGCCAAGTTTCAGACATCATACTACACCCAACTACAATACAGTTAAGCATGACATGCAATTATTCCAACTCTATAGGTAATTATATAGGGAAAATTGCAAAGAAGATGGTGACAGTAGTCTATTTATAGCTCACTCCTTCCATACTCACTAATGTAATATTTTACATTAGTAAGTAGAACTCATCGGTTACTGTCACAATCTTCCACTTAAGGTGTTTCAGAAATATTTTCCTACTGAGAGTTCAGACTCAGAAAATACAAGTAGAGCAAGAACAGTCTTATTTCTTCCCCACTGAAGACACTAAGAAATTAAAACTAGCGGTCAGTTTTTGCAAACCTGCATTTTGGACTTTGGCAATCTTGACAAGTACAGTTTACCATCCCAAACATTTCAAGATCCAAAGCTATTTCTTTCATATATCTAACTGGATTCAGATGTCAGAGCTGAAGCAACCATAGCTGCTGGTGCAATCACTGCGCTAGTGCTACTGCTGTAGAGCTTAAGGCTCCCAAGCGAGCATTCAGTGTCACATTAAATTTAATCTTCTGTATCCCAGGAGACTGGTGTTAATAGGATAGTGCTGAATGTTGTAGCATCCACAACTGGGGTCAATTTATATAAAGGGAGGTGGACTGTGAGAAGCATTTTCCTTTACAGAGCTCAGTGGAACCTGACATCACATTTAGTACCTATATACTGTCCCTGACTGCACACCAAGTGGGTTCTGGCTATAGATTGCTGGCATGCAAACAAAGAAACTGCTTTGGCTTCAAAGAACCTACATTATTCTTTAAAAAAATGCTTGTGACCAGCATCTCATCCATTTCAGCATGGTCCCTGCAAGACAGGTTCTTATTTTCAGTTATATCATCCTTACTATGTCAAGGAGAACACACACCCAGACACACCCAGAAGCTGTTGAATTGCTATGGAACTGGGGCTGTTTAAGCACAATTAATACAATTGTTATTACTCAAACTGACATGAAGGTGGAATCAATAAACACAGCCATCAGGGAACAGAGCCTTACTAAAAGATCTTCTTACCTAAATGAGATAAGTGATTCCTTCAAGCCACTCTTGGCTTGTTGTTCAAGTTCAGTTTGGATTTGCTTGGATGAAGTTTAGAATTGGATTTCCTTTCTCAGGGGTGACTGTTGGCTTCTCACGGATCCTGTTTTGAGTTTAGTGGTTTGCCATTCTGGAATCTATTCCATATCCAAGGTAGCCTGGATTTGATAGGGACTGGAAGGCAGTCAAAAGAAAATAACTATACCCATGCAATATCTTGGCTATCCAAGCAATGCCAACACAAACTCAAAGGAGTAAGACATGGCTGGCACGTAAGCTAGAAGAGTCTGCATCTGTTCAAATGGCATGCAAATGCATCATCTGTTAGAGCAATATGCAAATTCCTACTTTGTCATTGCCTGGCACAGATTGGAAAGAATATAGTTCAGAGCTGAAAATATATCATTTTTCCATTGATACGATGTATCTTCATGCCATACCATACCATATCTTGCCATGTTTTGTTTTGTTTTGCTTTTTAAGGAAAATTTACAGGATGCTAGAAGCTCAGCCCAAGGGAAGTCAGCAAATTGGAATTTCTTTCAAGCCAAATGGCAACAATTATGAAATTTCTAAAGCTCATGGGTAGTTCTCATGTTTTAGCCAATATAAAATAGGAAATAATTTTGCCTAGGCCTTTGAGTCAGCCTTTCTAGTTTAAAAGAACAGATAAAATAAAGAGTAGCTTATGAGTTTACATATTACATTGTTATAACCATAATCCTGGTTTGTTACATAAGCATGGGCTGATACACTCTACTAAGCTATAAGCCTCGATTGAGTTTCACTAAACATGGTGAATCCAGACCTAGGAAACAATACAACTGGCTTGGATTGATATTTGAACTCTGCTAAGATATCACTATACAATTTTAAAGAATATTTTATTAAACTATGGGAAGGTTTGAGATTTCCTAGTTTAGGGCACCTCCATATTTACAGTTACTATTCCAAAATATACATTGCTATCCTGGATCTTGATGAGAAGGATCTTGGAGTCTTAGTGGACAAACAGCTAAATATGAGCCAGCAGTGTGCAGCGGCAGCAAAAAAGCCAATGAAATCTCAAGTTGCATTAACAGAAGGATACAATCAAGATCAAGTGAAATACTAATACCTGTTGTGACCCAGCAGGATCCTTTGCAGCTGCTGACTGACTCAGATAGCGACGACCCCTATGAGTCAGCTATGGAGGAGGTGGAGGACCCTGGGCAGGGTTCAGATGCAGAGCAGGGACCAGAGAGGCTGGTTGGCCACCAGGAGGCGCCTGAGGCATGGAGCAGTGGGGAAGATCAGAGGGAGTTTGTCTCTGAAGCCAGATTAAGAAGGGCGGAGAAATGAAGGCAACAGCTGCTCCGGAAACAAGCTCATAAAAGATAATGAAGCTCAGGTGGTTGGGGCGTGGCCCCTCCCAAGAGCTTATATAAACAGAGATTTGGGGAGGAGACTTATTGCAGGACACAACTGTTCAAAGTAATCTGCAGTACATCTGGTCTGATCTGTTTCCGTTTGTAACACGTTGGAGAAGCTGTTATCTGTATCTGTCAGAGTCTGGATTGCTGCCAAGGTTCTGTGAGTTCGTGTTTGGGCTTTCAGCCAGCAAGATTGGAGTCCTGTTATTAAAGTGTGGCATCCAGCTAAGCCTGTGTCGGCATTCATTACTGGACGGAGGTGGGTCAGAACAAATACCACTCTATAAAGCTCTAGTTCTGCATCCAGTTCTGGCCACCATACTATAAAAAAGATGTTGAGACTCTAGAAAGAGTGCAGAAAAGGACAACCAGGATGATTAAGGGACTGTAGACTAAAACATATGAAGAACGGTTACAGGAACCTCGCATGGCTAGTCTAGAGAAGAGAAGAACCAGGGGAGACATGAGGCATATAGCAGGGGCTGCCATAGAGAGAAGGGGGTCAAGCTATTTTACAAAACACCTGAAGGCCAGACAAGGAATAATGGATAGAAACTGACCAAGGAGAGATTCAACCTAGAAATAAGGAGGAACTTTCTGGCAGTGAGAACAATCAACCAATGGAACAGCTTGCCTTCAGAAGTTGTGGGAGCTTCATCACTTGAGAGTTTCAAAAAGAGATTGGACTGCCATTTGTCAGAAATGGTGTATAGTCTCCTGCTTGAGTGGGGTGGGTGGGATGTTGGACTTCCAACTCTGTTAATATGAGGACCTCCACAATATTATGTATAATTGCAAAACCAATTGCTTGAATGACTTTTGCCTGAGTTGTTGCTCCAGAGGAAAAGCTGAGATAACTTTATAGTATTTCTTGTGGAATGACACAGTGACTGATTTTTCAAGGGTAAAAACTCCTGCCTCCCTTTTCCTTCAAGTTCTCTCCTCTGAAGCCAAAATACCTCCCCATCCTTCCATGTTGCTTTGTGGGACAATTATACTCTTCCCCTAGTAGAAGAAGTGACAAATGAGTGAGGCACAATGAAGAAATAAGCAAGATGCTACAGTGAAGAGAATTAACATTTCCTAAGTCTTAACCTTAAGATATGGAGGAGAGGTTCATGCTCAAAGTATTCAGCATCTATTAACTTAGGTAAATAACTTGGAGGAACATTGAGAAGCATCAACATAGATTCAGTAAACGTAACTTGTAGGAAACTCTCACATAGTTAAAAGTCTGATGTGAAACCTCCTCTTAAGATTATAGAATAGTTCATTTTCGCTTACACAGATGTATTATTTCTCTTCAAAAGAACCACAGTATGCTGTTTTTATTACAAACATAAAACACTGATCTAGACTGAAAACTCATTGTACAGGACATCAGTGATGGGATTCAATTTTTTTTACTACTGGTTCTGTGGGCGTGGCTTTGTGGGCATGGCGTGGCTTTGTGGGTGTAACAAGAGAAGGATACTGCAAAATCCCCATTCCCTTCCCACCCCACTAACCTGCTTTCCAGTTCTGTTCTCCTGTTCAGGGAAACAAAAGAAGATCGGCGAAGAGGCTGGGAGGCAGTGTGGATGGCACCAACCTATTTGCTGGTTCTCTGAACTACTCAAAATTTCTGCTACCAGTTCTCCAAAACCTCTCAGAACTGGTGAATACCATCTCTGCAGGACATGACTATGTGATCCTGCGATTTTGATTAAATCAGTGGTGTTTGTTTCTAACCATATGGGTTTACATTTGAAACACAATGATGAACTTGAGGAGTTTTTCATCCAGCCGAATTATTATTTCTGGGCTTCTAAACAATCTGGCAAAAACAGTGTTTCTTTCTTTTCTTTTCTTTTTTTGGGTGGAGTTCCTAGCAGTTTAAATCGTGAATATTTAGCCTCCATGTGTGCATTCTTTATTCTGTAAATGCTAAACTATTTCCCAAATAACAAATCTTACAGGTGTTATTATAACCTCCTTCTTTGCAGAGCAAAGAAAAGGCACTAAGTAGCTTAGTGCTTTACATAATACAATCATCACTTGAGGTTTTTCTTTTGTCCCAAGGTCTCTAAAAATTGTGCTGCAAAGACAGATGTGATTTCTTGTTAATTTAAAACACAAAGCAAAAATTAAAAACAGATTAGCTACACTTAATACTGCCCTTTTAAAGCCTGGTCTCAACACTTGCATAATAAATAATATGTTCTCCATTTACTGTAGTCTTTAGCTATTCCAAAGTTATTACACACTGACTTATAAGCACAAATCAGAGGTGGGTTCCTACCAGTTCAGACCAGTTCAGCCGAACCCGTAGTGGTTTTCTGGCCTGGGTGCTGGAATCAGCAGCGATCCTGGCCTGCCACACCCCCGAACTGGTTCCTCAGTTTCTTCTCCCATCGCCAGCAATTTTCTGTGCATGCACAGAACAATTTTCAGTAAACTGTGCATGTGCAGCAATGCCCTCTCTCAGCAAACTGGTAGTAAACTGGTTAGGAACCCACCACTGGCACAAATGAGTGAGTCTCAGATATCTAAAGGCTTCCCATTCCTCAGTTATACCTTTGCTATCAAACATCATTTGTAAATTCATTTTGAAGTGAGTCTCAGATATCTAAAGGCTTCCCATTTCTCAGTTATACCTTTGCTATCAAACATCATTTGTAAATTCATTTTGTTACAGTTTTTAGCTATAGATCCAGTGATCCAGTGATGATGGGATTGAAATTTTCTAGTAACTATGGTTATTTTTATTGGGATTTTTATAATAGAGATTTCTTTTCTTTTCTTTTGGTGACTAACAGCTGCCTGGACTACTCCAAGGTGTTTTCTTAACAAGACTTTTCAGAAGTGGTTTACCATTGTCTCCTTCCTAGGGCTGAGAGAGAATGACTGGCTCAATATCATCCAGTTGGCTTTGTGCTTAAGGTGAGACTAGAATTTACAGTCTCCTGGTTTCTACATCAAACTGGCTCTTATTGGAGATTCTAGCTCTGATTTTCTCATCACTTTTTAAGAGCAAAAATATGGTTGTAAATATATAACCTGTGACCAAATCAACAAATCCAATGGATGAATGGTTCTTGTAGGGACTGGGAGAAATTATATGGCAACTGCCAGTGAAGGAGGGTGCAAAGAGGGCATGGAGTTAATTGAATTCCAATTGGTCCCATAAAGTGGTAGAATAATAATTCCAGGTAGCAGATGGTAGATAGCAAGAACTCTTTTGATTGATGGTGGGAGAAAAGAGGGAAATGCACATGAGAAGGGGTAGTGCTTTAATCATACAATCACAACTCTCATCTTTACTTTTTTAATCCCATTCCCTTGCAGATATCACTGAACAACTCCCATTTTTTCTTCCTGGTATTGTAATCATTCACCTCTCTTGGGTGGCATTGCTGCCATGCCTAAATTACACTTCAGCCTTTGGTGCTTTACTTCAAAATGTCATCCCATCACTAAAAGTGAAGTAATTGTCAGCTTTCACTCTGGTTGGGTTATCTAAATGCAGAAATATAGGGAGTAGCCAAGAGGTCAAATGTGTAGTTCATTTGCTTTCTGGACCACCAGATGGCAGCTAAGAAATATAGAAAACTCTTATTCTGTGCCACCATTCATCAGTCATCTGGATCATTTCAGTCCTGATCCCATAGCCTTAGGCTCTGGAGAATGAGATTGGAAGCAATCAGACTAAACTACAAGTTTGGATCTTCTTACTATTTTCCTGCAACTTGATCATTTTACAGGATCCAATCTGGGTCGGTCATTGGGACCAGAGGTTTTATACACTGAGCTTTCAGACTCATTCCAGAACCTCTCTTCAGGGAACTCCTCTCTAGCAGAATGTTAGCTGTTCTGCTTGTGGTATTTATAGTGCCCCTTGCATGTAGCTTTTCAGATGTGTTGATGGCTGGCTTTTAAGTCATTGGCTGTCATTTGTTTGTGCTGCTCAGCCCTCACTAAGTACTTGATGGGCCAGATTTCATTTTCCTGGGCTCCAAGATTTTTCAGCAGATGGGGACTACAGCCAAAAAATTAAAAGACACTTGCTCCTCAGTAGGAAAGTTATGGCAAATCTAGACAGCACATAAAAAGCAGAGACATCACCCTGCCAACAAAAGCGTGTATACTCAAGGCTATGGTTTTTCCAGTTGCAATGCATGGCTGTAAAATTTGGACCATAAGGAAGGCTGAACACAAAAGAATTGAGGCCTTTGAACTATGGGGCTAGAGAAGACTCCTGCGAGTCCCTTGGAGTGAACTGCAGTCAAACTGATCAGTCCTAGAGGAGATCAACCTTGACTGCTCTTTAGATCCTGAAGATGGAACTCAAATACTATTGGCCACCTAATGAGAAGGAAGGACTCACTGGACAAGAGCCTAATGATGGGAACAATTGAGGGCAAAAGAAGGGGACAACAGAGAATGAGGTGGCTGGATGGAGCCACTGAAGCAGTCGATATGAGCTTAAATGGATGGTAGAGGACAGGAAGGCCTGGAGGAACACTGTCCATGGGGTCGTGATGAGTCGGACACACCTTTGCAATTAACAACAACATATCAGCACGTCTGTTGATTGATGAGGGGCCTGTTTCCCAGGCTTCAATCACTTCCCTGGCTGTTTTGTGCCTGCTCATCTAACAATCTTAATAGCTGCAAAATTGAATGTGTGTCCTTGGGTAGTGATTGAAACCTGGGAAACAGGCCCCTCGTCAGTCAGCAGGAGTGCTGATTTATCACCAGCTTATCAATTACTTAGAAGGTGAGGATTGGGCAGCACAAGAATACAACAGCCAATATCTTAAAAACCAGCCATCAACACATCTAAAAAGCCACATACAACAGGCACTATAAATATGACAAACAGAACAGCTAATATTCTGCTAGAGAGAAGTTCCCTGAAGATGGGCTCTGGCATGAGTCCAAAAGCTTGGAAGACAAAATTCTGGTCCCAGTGACTAATCCAGATGGAATTCTGCAACATTATCCTGGGACATGTATATTCACCTTCATTTACTGATCATTTTGACCACATATTTATTTACCAGCCTAATCCTTTACCAGGAAAGTACTGCTTTTCAGTCTGTTCATTATCTTTGTTTTTTTTTTTTGCTCTTCACATGTCAAGAAGTGAAATGTGACTTTACATTTCACTTCTTGAAATGTGAAGTCACATTCTCATGCAAATGTTAAAAAAGTTTCATTAACTTTGAAAGAGGAATGGGTTTTTTCTTTGTTTCTTTTCTTTTCTAATTAATCCTTGGAAGTCAATATAATTTAAAATACTGAATTCTTGCAAGTTGTATGTCAAACAATTCTTTCACCAACTTACTGACATGCTGCAATTCTGGAGTTTTGTGTATTTGCAATGCTGGCTTGGCCAACAGTTTCCTAGTTCTCTGCTTTTTGCCAAAAGATGTCAGTATTAAGCTATTAGCTTTGTCAAATACTTGAATCCCTGTCTGTTACCTCATCAGAGTCTTCAGTCAGAGCCAGTCACGTATAGTTATAGAGCAGTGAAATAATTTCATTTGATAGAATTCATGAAATAGTTCCTTCCTATTGTTTACTGTAGCCACCCATGGCTCCCAGTAAATCTAAAACTATGCCTCATAGTGTAAGGATTTTTAAGTTATTATGCTCCTTAATTGTTTATAATAAAACAATTTTATTATTATTTAGGAGAATAATCATAAATCATGGATGAAAGAATAAATCAATATCTGAAGCATGCATTTGCCATATTTAATTTCTCTCTGCAGCTTTTGTGGTTGGTGCCAAGCAAATAAAGAAAAGCTGCTTTAAAAGATTAAAACAACTAAGTTAAATGTGACATGAAATATCATACTCTACAAATTTGGATTCTGAAGATGATGCTTCACATACAGGAGGCAAAATTTAAAAAGAACCAGTTGAGGGTCATGGCCGGCATGGGTTACTGCCGGTTCCAGTGTCCCAGGCTGCCAAACCACCACTGGTTCAGCTGAATCAGTCCGAACCGGTAGGAACCCCACCACTGTTGCTAGTGCAGTGTTTCTTAACCTTAGCAACTTTAGGATGTGTGGACTTCAGCTCCCAGAATTCTATATTCAAGCATGGTTGGGCTAGCGAATTCTAGAAGTTGAGATTCACACATCCTAAAGTTTGCCATGATTGAGAAGCACTGTATGAGTGATTAAAAAATAAATAAAGATGGCAGCTACAAAAAAGGCAGTCAAAGTCCTGCTGTTTTTTTATGTGACGCACATGGAAAGAAGAGAGACTCCAGCTATGTGGCTGCAGCTGCCATCTTGCCTTTCTTAAGCATATCCAGAGATGCTCCTGTGATGCTACCCTGAGAAGGAAGCAGGTTTTCAAAATTCTATTGTAGGAGCTGAGCAGGGCGAGCTGTAGGGTGCGATGAAATGCATCATCATTCCACAATCACAAGAGACCCAAGTCTAGTCCCCTTATTCACTCTTATCAAGCAACAATTTAGGTAGACCATTAGTAGATTCAAATTCTATACACAAATTTGTGTGTATAGGTAGCAAGAATAAACTCTTAGTGCTTTGAACTCAAGTCCTGCTCCTGGTTATTTGTGTCTGTCAATCTATTGTTTAAACAAAGTAGCTCAAAAGACATGTCATCGTTTTAGAAATGTGAGAATTCAGAACCTTGGATGAAGATTTTTGTTTTAAAAAAATTGTCCAATATTAACACTAGGTATTATTGTTTTAAGACTAAAATTAGAATAATTCTAATAATAGCAATTGCCTTCCTATTTGTTTCTTTCCCCTTTTGTTCTTATTCTTCATTAGTGAATATCAGTATAGAGAGAAGGAGGGGGAGAGTAAGTTTATATTGTTATTCGTAGAATGCTTGTATCGTCCACAAAAGAAAAATTCAAAGCATCACAAAAATCCCAGACTAGAAAGAGTGTCTGTTTTGTTACAGAAGTTCCTTTTATTGGTAGTTCAGAGCATAAAGGTTATGAAACCTAATAACAGATTCAAAGACAAATCACTCCATGAGGCCTAATTTGCAGCCTTTTTTTCCCCCAGTACCAGTAAGGAAACAGATGCTAATTGCAGTTCCTATGAATTATTTTAAAAGGTTTAATGAATATTTTAAAAAGAGGACTAATCAACTATTGTTATGAGAATCTCTCAACCCCGTGCAAATAGAAAAGAAGAAACTTAGCATCAAATTCACTTGTCTGCAACCAAAAACTGAGTTTCAGAGCACGCAGCTGTGTGTCTAAGAAAGCAACTTGCCTTTGAAAAGGAGTGGGAAGTTACAAGCTGTCTCCTACTGTGCTTAATACAATAATGGAGACACAACTTGATCATATCCAGAGCAAGACTAAGACTAACATAATGTTCAAAACCCAGCAATACCTGCTGTGAGTTCCCTAAACTCTTCATTTACATTTTCTAAATTAGAGAAGAATCTGAGTCAGATTGTGGTCTCCTGCTGTTTCTTTAAAAAGAAAAAAAACACTTTTATGAGTATATTTCAATAGTTTACCATTGGTACTGAAATGAGGATTATTTTATCTAGTTCTAACTAGAGATGAGAGCAAACTTGCAATTAATTATTAAATATTAAACTTAACAGTCTAAATTTAGCATTCATTATTGGAAATTACCCACAAAAAGTGATGCATGGCCTCATGAGAACATGGGCTATGTAGGAGGTTGCTCAAAACCCATGTTTGTGTGTGTTTGAAGGGATGGGGTGGTTAGATGGGATATCCAGCTTCTAATTTGTATTCATCACAATCTAGTTTACATGGTTGTGCTGTAAGGAAAACTAGGAGGAGGTAGTGTCACCTTGAACCTCAAATGAAAACTGAGATATAAATTTAATAAATAAAATGAGTTTGTTTCCACATCTACTTGGTTTACCAAAGTTCATTGATGGCTAACCTTTTCTGGACTGAGACCCAAAGCACACCAAAACATCCATGTGGCCCCCGCGCATGCACTCCCGCAAGTCCATGCCCCCCGTGCATGTGTGGCAGTGACCCAAAGATCAACTGGCCAGTGGGAGGCATGCGCTTATATGCAGCAGAGCTGATCTGGGGCGATGGCTCACGTGCCCACAGAGACTTTAGTTTATAAATGGCTATAGTTTATTGGGAGATGGAGAAAGATAATATAAACAGAATCCTTAATGAGCAATACCCTTTCTTATATAGCATTCTACTTGTAATGGAATTCAACTTTTATAAGCCCAAGCTATAATGGCCAGGATCGAATTTGGTGTAGTGGTTAAGGCCCTGGGTCAGAGACAATGAAACTGTGAGTTTTATTCTCCCTTAGACACAAAGTTAGTTAGATGACCTTGCATCAGTCACTGTCTCAACCTAGGAAGGAAGCAATTACTCCAATATTATTTGGACACTTAAACCACTTCTGAAAATCTTGCCAAGAAAACTGCAGAGACAAATCCAGGCATATGCCGTGAATAAAAACTGTCTCAAAGACTTCGTAATCGCCATGCTTAGAGTCCATGTCCGTAGAGATGTGTGTATCAAAAACTGCAAGGTGACATGTGTATTACTATGATTGAAACCCTGTCCCTTTTGAGCACACTTACAAAAAGGGCACCAAACCTATCATCTTGTTGATTTTAATGTTGGCCAAGCTAATTAGGAGATTATGAGAGCTGGTCTGCAAAATAAATGAAGAGAGGCAGGTCCATAAAGTAGACAGTCAGCAAAGAAGGATTAATTATGTTGTTTCTGAAATATGTATTCATACCATACTACATATCCTTATTATAAATACTGTTTTCATTAAATGATACAATTATGAATTTACTAGATTCCGTAGACCCATAGTATTTCAAAAGAAGTGAGAGGTTTTTCTAGTTGAAACTCCTGCTTGATGTATAATTTGCTAAAGCATTTCAGACTGTCAGTGCAAGGAAATTTACCACTTCATGAGATGCCTTGTTCAATTGGTTGACAGCTGTTGCTACCAGAGAAAAAATGTTAGAAACAGATACATAAGGTTAAGAACATTCTGGTTTAAGGACAACTCATAGTTAAGAACAGAGCCTATCACAGCAATATTCCGGTTAAGTACCTAGTGATTCACGTTGAATACACAGTGGTTAAAGTTCATTACACAATGCTACTTATACAGTATTATAAAATAATAGTGTTTTGGTTTACACACAAATGTGACTTAAAGACAGACTTGGAGAACAGAACTTATTCTTAAACTGGCTACTACTTGTATAGCAGTTCCATCATTCAGTAAAGGCCTATGTGGTTTTCCTCAGCAATACTTTTCACAGTGTTTAATTGGGCTACTCTGTAATAATTATGCTTAGGCTTGCACCATGACCACAATCTCATAAATGTATTTTTCTATAATAACCGAGGTGGCCAAAATGAATTTATCATGGCAGCTTAGATAGGTTTTAATTGGATTTCCTGTGTGAGAGAGTGAATCAATACAAGCTTCTTGATCTACAGCATCTATTTTAAACTTACACATAAAGGGTAATAAACTCACAGCTCTGATGCACTTTGGCAAGATGACCAAAGGAACTTTGTTATAGACACCAAATAAATATTTGTTTATGAACAAAATGAATAGCGTTTCCCTACTCTACTTTCTTGATATCCTGTGGCAAGGGTATATGTTAAGTAATTAAGCTCCCCGTTAGAAGAGCGAGTATGCAGAGAAGCGTAATGAGAGTGATATGGAATAACACGCACAAACCAGCATACAGAGACACTGAATAGTATAAAAATATAGTAGTTTACTATGTAGAAATATAGAAGTATTCAGAGTCCGGTTATCAGTCCAAGTCATACACGGTTCAGTAATTCAGTTATCAATATTCTCAGTTTAACATACAAAATAGCAAACAGTTGCAAACCACAATACCTCACCATACACCAACCAGTTTCTAACAAACAGAGAGAGGGAGAGATCTAACAACCATTCTGGCTCCCTCTTATAGCTGCTTGAGGTAACAAACCAACTACACCTCTGAAGCATTTAAAGTAACAGATACATTTGTTATAATCATAGCTTATATACATTGGCAAGCCAAGCCTAGGATTACATCCCTAACACTCTCCCCTCTTGGGTTGTCAATGTATTTACATACAATTTTACATTCTTAATCCATAAACATCACAGTAATGAGTTATGTTTTTTTAACACAATACAGTATATAATGTAGATTCAAGATAAAATTGCATAATGCATCCCTTATCAAACAGAACCTTTTATATCAACATCATCTAACTCATTGGGGTTTAAATTTCATAAAGGTCTACATACTTCCTATCCACTCCAGTTTTACTCTAATATTTCTGTTTGCGGCCCCTTGCATGTTTACTTGAAGGTAAATCAGTCTTGTCAAGCACTCCCAAATCCTGCAATGACTTACACTCACTGTTCATTTCAGCTTCCCCTACTTCTTTATCCTCAGTTGGATACATAGTCAGCTTGTGGTATGCAGCAGGTACCTCATCCACCTTACATGCAACAGATGCCTGATACCTATCAGGTGACAGTGTTCAACTGGTTGACCTTCTGGGTAACTCAGGGCTTATTGGTGGACTATCTTGAACGTCCTCCTGCTTTATCACTTCATCCTGACTTTTCACTTCCTCCTCCTGAGTAGACTCCTTCCCTTCATCACACATTTCTGGTATTCCTGATACATTCTTTTGATCTACTTGGGTTTCAATTACTACCTCATCATTATTTTCTAGTTTGTTCCAACCAACATGCTCTAAAAACTTAGCATTTGCACTGTGATAGATCTTAATTGTCCCACGTTCCCAGAACCTGCAAGATCTATGGTTTGAGTTATAACCAACAAATATTAACTGCCTTGCACAAGTTTGTCCCTTTAACCTAATCTGTGCTGGAATATGTACCCATGCAGGAACTCCAAACGTGTGCAAGTAGCTCAAATCAGGTTTCCTACCATGCCAACGAGTAAATGGTACCTCTCCAGTAGAAGCATTTACAACATTGTTCAGTAAATGATTAGCACACATCATGGCTTCACCCCATAATGTTTCAGGTAATCCTGAATCGGCTAACATGGTTCTAGTCATAGCTTGTAATGTTTGCCCTCTCCTTTCCACAAATGCATTGTGTTGAGGTCTATAAGGAGCAGAACATTTATGCTCAATACCAGCTGTTTTTAACATAGTTTGGAACTTATAATTTGTAAAGTCCATCCCATTATCAGTAACTACAGTAATAACCTTGCCTTTTATCTTTCTTTCTGCAAATCTCAGCCAATTAAAAAATTGTTGAAATGTTTCCGTCATGTCTCTCATTAAGTAGCAGAAATCATATCTTGAGTAATGATCCATGATACTCAAAACATAACAGGCACCTCCCAAACTGGGTTTTATAGGTCCAATCAGATCAGCAAATACTACTTCTAAAAGTTCCTTCATTTTAAGCCCATTATATCTGTTTGCTGGTGTAACCCTGCTCTTTTCCTTACTACATACATTACAATTTAAATACTTACTGCAATGTTTTAATTTCACTCCCTCTGACAACTTTACAGTTTGTTGCAGCATTTTGAAATCAATGTGCCCCATACGCCTATGTAGTAGATGTATACATTCATCATGTGGCTTAGCATACACAGAATTAACTACACTTTCATCAGACATTACATAGAAACCATTCTTTAAATTAGCAGTAACCATTTTACCTGCTTTCTCTATGAGATATTTATCTCCCCTAAAGGTTACTACATAGCTAATCTTAACTAGAGCTCTTACTGATAATAAATTAAATTTCAGTTTAGGTATATACAACATGGATAAATGCTCATTCACAAATGAACACCTTGCCATACCTTCACCAGATGCTTTCACCCTCCATCCATTTGCCAAAGATACATGTTGCTTGCTGGCAGACATTTTTATAAACAATTCTTATTTCTAGTAATGCACTGTGATGCTCCACTATCAACAACCCATGAATCATGGCCTATTGGTGCATTTCTAGAGATAGTCAAATTAGACATACCTAAATTGGCACTATCATTTTTCTTAGCCTTTCTAGTATTCTGTTGTTTTGTATTTTTACAGAATCTAGCTATATGCCCCTTAGCCCAACAAGAAAAACATTTTCTATCAGTACGGGCAGTTGAAGGTGATGACAGAATGATGTAAATTTGATGTAACTCAGAGAAAATAAGTACTTTTTCATGTAGCTCTTTGAAAACTCCTTTCATAAAGTTTAAATGAGCTAACATATCTCCACCCTTCAGAAGACGTGCCCTAAACAGTTTTCGGGTAAGATGTATATGTGCACCTACAGTGTCACGTACATATATCTTCTTCAAATTCTCCCAACATCTTGCTGCAGAATTCTCCCCACGAATATGAACTAACTGTTGGTCAGTCAACATTAGACCAATTATACACAATGCTCGTTCATTGCATCTTTGAAACTCTGCTATCGTCTTGGCATCATCCTCGTTATCTGGATTCCAAGAAGTCACGTCCGGTGGATTCTGTACAGCATCCCACAATCCTTCAGTACGCAGAAGTAAACTGCACTTCGTTGACCAGGAAACATAGTTTGTTCCATCCAACTGGGTTATCAGTGATAAATTTGTTGAGGTGCGTGTGCCATCTTCTCCATAATAGTAAACACTTAAAAACTAAACAGCTATCTGTATACGGTATTGTGTATCAACACCAACTCTCTTTTTTCAGCTACATCTGGCACACTCTAGGCCAGGGGTGGTGGTCAAGTTCGACAAAAAGAGCCAAAATTTTAAACTGTGAGAGTCAGAGAGCCACACCACGCAGTGACCTGCCAAAACAGACCCGGAAGCAATGTTCCCTCTAATTTTTTTTCGATGTGAGCAGAAAAGTATAGTGTTTGAGCGGCACATTTTCATGCCTGAGCACCCGAATTTTTTTCACAGATGTCACCTAAGACAACAACGAAATCAGTATTATTTGAAACTCAAAGTTATGTTTCTTCAAGGTACCCGCTTAATTCAAAGTGTTATATAATATCAGTATCACTTAACAACACTCCTGCTTAGCAACCAAAATGTTGGCTCAGAAACTCTGGCATTTGAAGCACGCAACTCTTAAAGCTGTCAAGTTATAAGACCCTTGCACCCCTAACCCTTTAGGGAAAAAAACCCCAGGGGTCTTCAAACCTGACAGATTTAAGATTTGTGGACTTCAACTCCCAGAATTTTTCCTCCAGTCCTGTTGGCTCAGGAACTCTGGCATTTGAAGCATGGAAGTCTTAAAGCTGTCAAGTTACAAGACCCTTCCACCCCTAGAAAAAAAATGCAGAGGTCTTCAAACCTGACAGCTTTAACACTTGTGGACGTCAACTCCCAGAATTCCTCCTCCAGTCATGTTGCAGCGACGTCATCTGCGTGGATCTGCTCCATCTTTGCTTTCTTCATTGTGGGCAGGGCTTCTGCTGAAGATGCAGACGAGTACGAGTTGCCACCAGAATAACTGCTGCTACCTCCTCCTCCTCCTCCTCCTCCAACAGAATCACCAGATTTGCTCCTGAGCTCAGCGCTGGGTTACCTCTGCCCCCTCCACCTCCTCCGTGCTTTTGAGGAGCCATGAGGCTTTTTTTCCCCTGCTCCCCCCCGCCTTCCTACTGGCTCCTGCAGCCTCATGGCTCCTCAAAAGCACGGCGGAGGAGGAGGAGGGGGCAGGGGTAACCCAGCGCTGACTGAGCTCAGCTGCTCCGAGCGGAGGGGAGGTGCCGCTGCCACGTGCGGAGATGCCGGCTGGAGCTTTGGCGGCTTCATCTCAGCCGCAGCGCCGGGCGGCAAATCCGGCAGTGCTGCCTGTTAGAGGAGGAGGAGGAGGTGGTGGCAGCAGTTCTTCCGGTGGCGGTGGGGGCTTTGGGGCTTCACAACTAGCCTCAGTCGCCCCGTGGTCCTCAAAGCAAGTCTGGGGAAGTCCTTTGCAGGCGGCCTGTTCTAGCTGCCTGCAAAGGACCTCCCCAGCTTCCGAAAGGGAGCGCGCGATCCGAGCCACAGTATACAAAATAATGATAAGAGGCAAAGAGCCTCATTCATTTTGGCCGGGAGCCGCATGCGGCTCGAGAGCCGCGTGTTCGCCACCCCTGCTCTAGGCCCATAACCAGTGTTAAGTAATTAAGCTCCCCGTTAGAAGAGCGAGTATACAGAGAAGCATAATGAGAGTGATATGGAATAACACGCACAAACCAACATACAGAGACACTGAATAGTATAAAAATATAGTAGTTTACTATGTAGAAATATAGAAGTATTCAGAGTCCGGTTATCAGTCCAAGTCATACACGGTTCAGTAATTCAGTTATCAATATTCTCAGTTTAACATACAAAATAGCAAACAGTTGCAAACCACAATACCTCACCATAAACCAACCAGCTTCTAACAAACACAGAGAGAGAGAGAGAGAGAGAGAGAGAGAGATATCTAACAACCATTCTGGCTCCCTCTTATAGCTGCTTGAGGTAACAAACCAATTACACCTCTGAAGCATTTAAAGTAACAGATACATTTGTTACAATCATAGCTTATATACATTTGCAAGCCAAGCCTAGGATTACATCCCTAACAGTATAGATCAAGTGGACCAGTGGTGGGTTTCAATTTATTTTACTACTGATTCACTCGTGCTTGCATGCTTGGGTGGGTGGAGCCTCCCACCACTGCCACTACCGGTTCATCTGATCTGGGGCAAACCGGCAGAAACCCACCTCTGAAGTGAACTGCTTGGCCAACTGGAGATGGTCAAGTTTTTCTGGCTTCCAGGATGATGGTATTCAGAGTTTTCCAGATGAAGTTGGCAGAACTGCTTCTTCTTCCTTCTGGAGTGCCTTTCTGGATCATGAAAGCTAGATACCCAAATATACAGACAGAGGTGGTTGCAAACAGAAGAGTACAATCATTGAATATGACCAAGCAGAAGCAGGTCAGCTTTGGGGTATGCATCTTTAATTTGCATTCCTGCACAGAATGGGATATTAGATTATACATTAAATTTCCCATATGTCTATAATTTTAAGATTCTAATTAAGGACTTTACTGGACTTTACAGTAGGTCTTCCAGCTGTTTACAAATGACAAAGAGTTTTATTTTGTTTTTTGCATGGAGACCCAGCAGAGCATAATGTCTATTCAAATCTTTGGAATAAATCTGGGTTCATTCAGATAAGGTGATATATTTTCAACAACTACCAAATCAAGATGCCTTACGGACAACATATGCCAACTTCAGTTTTTCTCTGTTTCTCATTTTTTTTAACTTTAATTAATTTCAGTGTAGTACAAAGATCAGCATCCCACACAGTTGGCTGCCAATGACCATGCCATTAATTGTAGACAATAAGTAGAGGGATGATATACTGGGAAGCATGCTGCCTTTTGCACTTCACTATGGCATTAGAAAAGAAGCTAGGGATAAGAGATGGAGTTATTTAGGCCTTTAAGTTTTCAGAATGTACAAATCAATCTTTTCCAGCACATGGGAAGAATGGGAATATCAGATGTTTCTTTCTATTTCTTGGACTTATCTAAAAGAAGTGCAAAGACTCATCTATGAGAATAAATTTGGAGGTGTCAGCAAGTCTATGGAGATCTTCAGTCATTTAGGTCATCCAGGTCATGATTGTCCCAAAGGTGCTTTTTCAAAAGGCAACTGGAGTTTCTTTATTTTTGCTTGAAAATGTTTCACTTCTTATCCAAGAAGCTTTGGGGAGTCATAAAGCCATATGGACCTAAACAGTCCCGTAGAGACAGTGAACCGGGAGACAAATCCTTGCTGGTCTCAGGGACATCGCAATGTCCCTGATTGACCCAAGGGAAGCTCTCCAAGCTGGCGGTAAACAGACAGCCCCTAGGCTGATAAAGTCAGAGATGGCTCCGGAAAGATGGCAGTGAAAGTGAGTCCATCTGGTGAGATTTTTTCTTTGAGAATCATTGCCCAAAGATTTTTTTTTAAAAAAAAGATAAATTCATTCTTTAAGCAAAAGAATATAGCGGTGAAATTTATCTCTATTGGACTGCGTTAGAAAGTTTTTTTCCTTTTTCTTTGCAACAATGTTTTGTGGATTGAGGTGATTGTAACGCTTCCTGTTTCTCCTCTTAAGTGAATGATTTTTTTTCTCCTATTCTTTGCTACCTTATTTTTGGCTGAACTAAAACCATTTTTTATTTTAATAATCCTCCCTTCTACTGCTTATTAAATTTTATTAAAGACATTTAGAGACTTTTGTTTTCCTTAAGCCTGAAATGAATAAGAGAAAGTTGAATCTGCCATTCGGAAGCCAGAAATTGGTTGTTTTTTCTTTTTTGAAACAATGTATCCTTTGTTCTATTTCCTTTGATTCTACTGACCCTGTAACTGGAGGGTTTGCAGCTTACTTGTGGAGACTGATAAGGACTCAAGGGCATGGACTTTTGCAGGTGCCTTTGTGAAATATTTTGGGCAAGGGAAAGAAAAGAAAAGAAAACAAAAAGACAGAACCCATCCTTTTTGAAAAAATTAAAAGAATCTTGTGCTTAAGCATATTCAAAATAAAAGTACTTTTATACATAAAAGAGACATTGAAGGCGAGAGTGGCAGTGGATTTTAGATTTTTTTTCTCTTCTTTCCCCTCTCTCTTCCTTTTTTTCTTCTTGGAAATATGTATCAATATGCAGATGAGGAAACCCTAAGTTTTCAAGATTTTTTGTGTGGAATTCAAAATATATTGGAAGGATTTGAGAGATTTGAGAAGAAGTTGGATAGACTATTGTGTTGCACAGCAAAAGATGAAGGGGTTGGAGCCCCCAAAATTAAAGAAGAGAATGAAGATATAGAAGATAAAGATAAGATAACAGATGAACTTAATAATGGAGCATTCAGGAGTGAAAGTGGAAAGAAGGGAATATGGAAAAGTGAATTTGATAATCTGGAGCTATATCCCTCTTGTCAAGATACAGATTTGATGATGGAATTAAGAAGAGAAACAGCTTCAGAAATACTTCTGATAATCAAAGACATGTTAATTTCAACACCAGCTCAAGGGCAACGAGACTATATGAGAGATCTTTTAAGCAAAAAAGTGCGGAGAGAAGTTTTTAAAAACCTTATAAAGAAGTTAATAAGAGAATTGCAACAACTGGCAAAAGAGATAAGATTGGTTTGTTACTGGAAAGATACAGGCTGATAATGAATGTTGATAATTAAAAAGTTAATTTTTGGTGATTAATAAGTAGGATTTTGTAGATGCTTTTAGAATGTTTCTTTAAATATATATTTGTTAACAAATAATTCATTATGATAATAATGAAATAATAATTTCAACTAGTAAAAGCAATTTGGATATAAACTACAAATTGGGACCTGGGAAAAAGATTTATCAATTTTACTAATAAATTTTTGTTTAGATTTTGCTATAAAGATGTAATCTTTCTTGGGTCTGATGAGAGGAGATGTGATATAAATAGTAATTTTTTTTTAGATAACTACAATAACAGCAAGGAAATGTTAATGGATAATGTTTAATGATTTCTACATGTATTGGCATTGGTAAAAGCAATCAGATATAAGCCTTAAATAGTGAGTTGGAGAAAAAAAGGAATATGTTATAAAAGGGTAATTATTGGAGGTTTATTGAAATAGCTAATGAATGCCAGTAGGTGGTTATGTCTTTAAATACAAATGATTCCAGATAAAAGCATGTTTAAATAATTCTAGTCAAATGAGAATGATGGTACATTAATAGTAAAATACATAAAGTATTTTGATTTAAAATGTACAATTCAATATGAAGGAAGTATAAATAATGATTGTGGTAATAACACATGAAATCTATTTGTAACCAATCGACATGCTTTCTACAAGATGTAATGAAGAATGATTCTTTTTTGTGTGTGTTTTTGTTTAATTAAAACAATAAAAGAAATTCAAAAAAAATTAGAAAGCCAAGGCTCAATGGTGGGTTATCATAAGTATCTTTTACTGGGAATCCTTAAAGATGGAGTCTATCAGAAAGGTTCTAAATTATCCCCATTTCTAGTCTGTAACATTGTCTTGCAAAGCATGCTTCCTGAAACTTTCATGTGTAAAGTTGTACAGAAGTTCCATTTATACAATGTATTCATTGTATTTATCCAAACTTGTCTTTAAGAGAAAATAATCAGTAATATAACTAAAAAAAAATTCTCTCTTTTTTTAAACAGCCATGGTTTTAAAATGGCAGGTTTTTTCCCCTTTCATTACATACAGTCTGAAGAGTGGAATTTTAGCGATTCTATGTGCTCTTTCTTCTTCTCCTTGTGTGAGTTCTCTTCATCTCCATCTTTAATATTTAGCATATAGTCTGAAATCTTCAGATTAATTTATGTACATCTATAATGAAAAAGGTGAAATGCAGTTAGTATATTCTTAGAACAAAAGGCTCAATTTCAGTAGTGTTATTCTGTATTTTTGTTGTTTTTATTAATTTAAAATAAATTTTCTTCCACGTTAAGAGCTTTTAGGTTGGAAATAAAATAATACAAAGACAAAGATAAAGAAGCAAGAAGATATTTTCTTACTAAGTGGAGTAGAAGAAGACTGTAATCACCCTTGTGAAAGTCTCTCAGGCTTTCAAAAATACCAGCAGATTGGGGGTCTTCCAGATCTCAAGGGAATTCCCATTCCAGGCCTGTTCCCTTATCATTGCCCTTCTTATGACTCAATTTTCACCATAGCTCCAAGGGCACTTTGACATGGAACCATTGAACCCTTGAAGAGGATCTGCTGATCAACTCTATTCCTGCCGACCTCAGAATTGTAAAAATTCTGAGGCAATGCAATTAATTACTGTTCTCTTTCCAATTGGTCATTTGGAGTTGGGGCGGGGTCGTCATTCAGTTATCTTTTTTTAAATTCAGTCTTGCCCAAGCTACTAATGATTTTAAATAATTTAAAAAAATCTTTGCTATTCACAAAAAGGAAAGGGATTGGTAATTAGTATGTGTGTGTGTGTGAGTGAGTGTGTATACATGCATACACACCAGTGGTGGGTTGCAGGCGGTACGCCCTGGTTACGGGCGTACCAGAACCTCCGGAGCACTGGATACCGTTTTGGTACGGTGCTCCGGAGGGCCCACTCACCCGCCCGAGCTCCTTACCTGTGCTTTAGGCCTTTGGCACTTCCGCGCATGTGCATGGCGCATGGTGCATACAGCGCCTGAACAATGCTCTGCAGCTGGAGCATCGTGGAGGCTTGTGGAAGCGTCGCAGGCAAGTACAACATATGTGTGTGCTGTGCGCATGTGCACACTTGCTGCAGGCGTCCATGTGGGTGACGCCTGGGCCATTTCAACCATACCGGCTGGAACGGAATCCGGAACCCACCACACACACACACACACACACACACACACACTGCATGTGTTGTTTTACAAAGAAAAATGGACCATTCTAATATTGTAAATCCTCAAGGACTATCAAACTGACATATCATCTTTGCAGTTGTGTGCTTTCTCCAAGCATGGTTAGGTATTTCACTGCTAGCTGAGGGAGAGAAGATAATAAAGTCTTAGAAGAACCCATTCTTTTAAAGTTACTAGAATTGTTTCTCATTTTAAGGACACTTCCACTCTGCTTCTTAGGTCCATCCCAAAAAGAAGGGAAAGATAGGAAACCCAGCAAATGTCACTGAGTCAGAATTCCTCATCAAAAATTTGCTAAGGTAGTTTGAGAAGTGGGCTGAGATAAGAGCTTCCATCTATGGGAAAACAGAATTGTTATGTTTCTGTAATTCCAATAGCATCATGACTACAAGCCAGGAGCTCCTGGCACTGAGAAAGTTGAGAGATTTTTTTGAATCAGCACAGAATAGAGAAATCATCTGGAACCAACAAAGACATAAAATGACAGGATTGTTTGTTTGGATTGTAGCTGCATTTGTCCTCAAGCTACTGTATTTCCAGTATTGGGGTTAGGAGTAGAATAATAAGTAAAGGTAAGAGTATTCTAAAACAAGGAAGGAGTGAAAAGAAAGATGCAAACGAAGAGCAACAAAGATGATTAGGGGACTGGAGACTAAAACATATGAAGAACGGTTGCAGGAACTGGGTATGTTTAGCTTAAGAGAAAGAAGGACTAGGGGAGACATGATAGCAGTGTTCCAATATCTCAGGGGTTGCCACAAAGAAGAGGGAGTCAAACTATTCTCCAAGGCACCTGAGGGTAGAACAAGAAGCAATGGGTGGAAACTAATCAAGGAGAGAAGCAACTTAGAACTAAGGAGAAATTTCCTGACAGTTAGAACAATTAATCAGTGGAACAGCTTGCCTCCAGAAGTTGTGAATGCCCCAACACTGGAAGTCTTTAAGAAGATGTTGGATAGCCATTTGTCTGAAACGGTATAGGGTTTCCTGCCTAGGCAGGGGGTTGGACTAGAAGACCTCAAAGGTCCCTTCCAACTCTGGTATTGTATTATATACTTTGTTTCTTTATTGTTTTGATACTAAAACCCAATCAGAAATGTGCGGGACAAATAAAGACATTGGATAATCTTCCCTGTCTGATCTGACTCTCTTGGCATCTCCAAAAATTTTATAGCATCACTGAAACTTATTTTTAGATTAAATTGCAGCCCTACCGATAAGTGGCTCCCAAGTTATCTGAATGGCAGATACACACCAATGTAATTTTCAGAGGATTTTCTTTGGGCCATCCAATAAAATGCTTTCTTTCCATAAAATGCTTGCATCAATAAAAACTCTCAAAGGGAAACAATCACAGCCCTTATCTTTCTGGGGACATAATAAGGCAATTGCTAAGGCTCGCCACAATTTTATTTTTAAAAAAAGTTTAAAAGAAGAGGCTTTACTCTTAAACTTCAGCAATCTCAATATAGACAATAACATTGGCTCCATTATGGTTTTATAGATGGGTAAATAGTGATCGTTTTTGTGTAAAGATTACTAGGATTTGAAATTCCAGAGGAAAAAGAAAAGATTGGGATCCTGAACAAGTAAAGCAGGTCTTGATCATAATTGAAGAATGAGTCTGGAATTATAAACTTAAAATATTTATTATAAAGTTCCACAATTCAGGATAAATGGAAAAAGGGTGACCTGGCTCTACCCATTAATAGTTCCACCACTAAACCAATTCCAGTTTCTGCACAGACCAATTCAAAAACCCTCTAAAAAACTCCCCCCTACAGCCTAAGAATATTTCACATACATTGTTCCTTAGAGCTAATTTTAGAATTCATACCCAAGTTAATAAAGAGGAGGAAAAAAAATAAGCTTCTTCAATGCTATATGCTCACATTAAGAAGCAATCAGTATAAAATGGCAGTAGCACAAGGTACATATTTTTAAGTATAATGAATAATGAGCATGTGTTTGTTTCTAATTAAAGAGTGACAACAGATTTTGCTGAGATATGTAAATAAAGAAGAAGACCTGATTTGCGGTTAACTTTACATTCCACTGATGTAATGGTACCACTGAGGGGGGCGGGGAACTATCCTTATAGCACTATTTGAATAGTTCTGGTACAAGCAAACTAGTTAATGATTTCTGCTCAAACCTTAATGGGTAGCATAGCTGAACAGATGTAGCCAAATGTCAGCCGCTAAAGAGCTTTTCAAATGCAAAAGGCATTGTTTAGAAAGTGGCAGAAACACCATCAACTGAGCAAAACCTATTAAGCAACAAGGCATAGATTCACCTTTGTGGTAAGCTTGGGGAACATGATGAAATTCTAAAGTAGTGATGAAGCATAGGGAGAAGGGCAATTAACTGATGAACTCCACAAATTAGCATTCTAAAAACTAGTTTAGAATGACACCAAAGAGCTAAATCATTATTCTGATATAGAACATATGGGGGTGTAGAGTATCTTACCCAAAGAGCCTCATATTTATTTTTAAGGCAACTCTGTGAATGTTGTTCATGGAATACATTATTAATGATGACAAATATTTAGAAACTGAAAAAGGGTAAATGCTAAAATCATAAGCCTTTTGCCTTCTAACAGGCATGTCTATGGATATTGGTCATAACAGTACTGTACAAGTCCTGTCTCATTTTTGATTTTTTGCCTCCCTTCTATAAATGCCTTTGGATTTAGGGCAAAATTGGAAGCAACAACAGATACTGAAATCCTGATGGCAGTTAAATATGGTAATAATCTAATTCAGCTTTATAAGAGTTGGAATTCTCTACAGTGCTACCAGGACTGTCTCATTACATTACACTTCTGTATGGCACCCTATACAACAAAAACATTTTAGTTCTGCACAATAATTTACAATAGCACAGTACTGCAATCACAGACAAAAATAATCACCTCTTTGGCTGGTGTTTTGGGGAAAAGAGTTCTAGCTGGGAGCCTAGGAATTCTCCAAATAATGGATTGGTGTCCTCCAATTGTAATAGAATTCAAGTTCCAAAATATATGGACCATTGGAGATGTACAGTATCTGTAGTGTTATATTGAGGGCAAGTACAAAACTACCTTAGGAGACTAGTATAGTAGTTAAAGGCACAAAACCAGGAGACAATGAGTTCTAGTCCCATTTTAGAAAAGCCAAATTGGACCAGTCATTCTCTCTCCAGTGCTATGAGGGAGGCTATGCAAATCCACTTCCAAAATCTTGCTAGGAAAACTGCAGGGACTTCTCCAGGCACTTGGCCAGGAGTTAATCTTGATTTGAAGGTCAATCAATCAATAACTCTACCTTTCTAACCCTGGAATTTAAAATATAACACTCCAATTTTAAAAGGCTGGAATTATTTATCTACCACTCAACTTTCCTAATCAACATTCCAATTTCATGTATGGCACAGAGATTTTGTTGCTATAACTTTCTCTAATATCCTTTTATGAGTGGAAGTAAAAAAAAAAAAAAAAGTAAAGCCAATGAATGCTTACAATGAAAGTCCCAAAATGGTGCTCCCCCATTTTCCTGTGTCAACTTCTCCTTTTGGGGAGGAAGAAATGCTGAAGAAGACATTTCCAATTTCCATTAAAGAGTCAGTTGAGATGGTGGCCATACAAATATGATAAATAAAATAAAAGCAAGCTCTACAATTTTGCAGAAACTTCTAAGCATAAATGCCGCCCTGGTTATTTTACTTAATGCAAAAATTTGGGGTCTAAATGGCTCTAGATGAGAAGGGGTAACACACATCTCCTTCCCTCCATTCCTGTCTTCACGCTAAAACAATGGAGTTTTACTTCTGAATCAATATGCCTAAATTTGGGCAGAAAGTCTTACTAGTTTCCAGCAAGAGAAATTTAAACAGAAGTGCAAACTGTGCCTAAATGTACTATTGATCCATAGACGGCAGATTGGAGAAAAATCACACAAACCAGAAAAGGAGGTTTTTCTAGCTCTGGTAATAGTGCTTATGCTCTAAAGCTGTCCAGAATTTTGACACTAAATTAGTTTACTTCAAAATAGTATAATTCATCTGAAATTATCCACAGCAGCAGTTACTGTGTGGCTGACATGAAAATGCCTTTAAAAAATAAGGACTTAGTACAAATCACAAGTACAAGCGTATGAGAAATTTACATATATCTTACACCTTTAACAATATAAATGTAGACCTTTAAAAAGAAATTGCATCTGAAGCTTGATGGGTAGGTACATGGACTATATTTATCCAACAGGACTCTGGCTTATTTTCTTATGGTGCAATGCTATATTCCTCGACAATTTTGAAGACCTTCAAGATCCCTTCCAGCCCTAGGAGTCTATGATTCTATGGTTTTTTTTGGGGGGGGGGAGGTTGTATCTTAAACAGTTGCAGTTCCCCTTGTCTTATGAAATTGCACATGGCACTAAACTGGAGAACAGTCTTTGCAAATATTTGTGCTGTAGAAATGGGTGCACATTTTCAAAAAAAATATCTGAGATCGGCTGAAACCAGATGACTGAAGAGAAATTACTTGCAGTGAAAATAATGAAATCTTTGCTGAAACAGGTCAAAACAGGTTATGTCTTAAATGACAGCAGGTGTTCCAATTCTCCCTTCTGTGCAATAATTTGTCATTAGGCAAGTGCAAAGTATACATATGCCTAAATATAGATATTGTATTCAAATCTGTTTTTTTATTTTGATGATCTCCTTAACTACATTAAAACAAAACAAAAAAAAAAAACCTGCTTTCCAAAAACCTGCTGACAAATGTACAAGAAACATATGCCAAAACAATTCAATAACCTTGCAGGCTGAAAAAAAATGTCTTTGGAAGAAGGACAGTTTATTGATTGTGACAAACTAACCTTGAAAGTATCAAAGGCAGAAACCAAAGGAGCATTTTAAATAGCTGACGGATGAAGGAGCTGAGTCCACTACTCTACTTTGCTCAAAGCCCAAGGACTTAGATGTAATCTGATTTATGACTTGACACAGTACCAAGTTACAAATTAAAGCAATATAAATAATTGCACCAGAATCCAAACTGGGATGGCATATCAACATTGAAAGTGAGCAACTTTGGTGCAAATACTAGTTATTATTTAATTGCCATCTTTTCATTAACTACTATCTAATAGCAGGCATTCTGTTAGACTGTGATAGGGGAGAAATTATATACCAGTGAATCAGGGCAGAATTCAAGTCACCTCCAAATGTCATCTTTTCTGGACGTCTGTTGCCTAGGAAAAAAACTCTTGAATATTTACATCAAAGTCATCTTCCCGTTCTACACTTTCATAGGTCCTGGTTTTCCTAATTCCAGTATATGTATGAGTATAGAAAATCCTGGAGCTGTAGACTTGATTGGTAAATTGTAAAATAAAACTAAACACTTACTGAGAAAGCAATGGCAAACCACATCTCTGGGATTGCAAAAAAAGAACAACAATAATGCATTAAAATCATTAGTAAGAGCTGAGTTTGGCTTGAGCTAAGACATTATACATTTATTTAAAGGGGAACATTGAGGTGTCAATTATTGTCCTAAGCTTATTATCATTGTAGCATTTAACTGTGGGATATCTTCTAAAGCAGGAGTCCCCAACTGGTCTGTGGCTCTTTGGGAACTGGGTCACACAAGCGGCGGGCCAGTGTGTGAAACTTCATTTGTGCATGTGTGAGAACTAGGTTGCCTGCACAAAACCAACCTGGCAAGTTGAAATGAAGAGGCATGTAGCTGCCAAAATTTAATGAACTTTGGCAGCTACGTGCCTCTTTGTTTCAACTGGCCATATCCCATCCTACCCTGCACCACCATTGCTTCCAGTCTACGGACCCAAAAAGCTTTAGGACCACTGTCCTAAAGAATCACTCTGAGTTTGTGGATGTACTGTAATACCTGATATTTAAATAAATTTGGAAAAAAATATTTACAATTTTTGGGACAATGAATCATTTCCCCCCTCCCCCCAAACAGTACCTTTTCTGGGTTAAGAAGCTAAGGCTTTCCAAATAATTTTTGATGGTTTAGGGAGGCTTACTAGAAAAAGATTTACAACCCTCTTTCCTCAAGGCAACATCATTTATTGATAAACTAGGCAAACTGTATAAGCCATTTGGGTAATTTGCTAATCCTAGCACGGAGTGCAGACATTGTGTGATTCACACATTAGTGGTGAGTAACTTTCATCCGGATTTCTTTCCTTTTTCTTTTGCATCAGGATTTGGACTGTAAATAGGATTCCCTTTCCTTTGTCTTGCCTAACCAATAAAATGAACAACTAAAACTCTCTGATTCTAACCCTGTGAACTTACATTGTGTGTCACAGGCATTTTCAATAGCCCTTCAGACATTGTAGTCTATCAATTTGAAAAGTACATAATGATAACAAGCCCCCAGTTGCTAACCTTTGGCCCTGTAATTAACCATTATTCTGTTAGTAATTTTACAGACACAGGCAATGTAATTTGTACTAAATGTTTGATTATAGTTGAACTTTAGGAATTCATTTGTATGCAGTTACTTTTACTTAGGCATTTCACCTTCCTTTTTTCATGTGCTAGAATATGTCGCCCTTCTCCTCACTACCAGGGCCATTATATATGCTTGTGAGTCACTCGTAGAACAATGCCTTTGGAGAATTGGAATAAAGATTCTAAATAGTAAATAAGATAAAATAATGCATTGCTGGATAGTCATCACATTATGGTAGTGGAAGAATAAATATGCCACTGGTTTACCACCGCTTATATTTCATGAGAAGTAAGTGTTCCATAAAGCGGCTGTAAGGAAAGAAACCAAACTAGTGCAAAACTCTCCCCCGCGAAAGGGAGAGAAAGAAGGTTATTCAAGGTTAATTTCACTTTGGTTTCAGCTTCAATCCAACTTGAAGTTGGCTGGTTGCTTGTCTGCCATTGCCTTTGAACAAGGTGAACTTGAAGAAAAGCACATATCTCCTTCCTTTCTCCCTCCCTCCCTCCCTCCCTCCCTTCATTCCTATTTATTACAATCATTGATATTTTATAAGGAAAATCCTTTGGCTGAGTCAGGTTATTGGTTCTCTGACACAATATTATCTGAGCTGCTTATGATCACCCTGATCTTTCCAGGGTTTAACATAAACCTCTTTCTTATCACCTGCTATCCCAACTTTTATTGGAGCTGCTGACCTTCTGTGCTGCCACAAATATGCTCTGAGCCCTTTGCCATTCTCTTTGAAGAGCTGCATATGCATCAGAGTAGATTATGATCTAAATTAAAAGTCGGCATTTTCTGCGGTAGCACAAATTTCACATGAAATTAGGTGTGCACAGCTTGCTGTCAGATAGCTTTTTCTACTCCTTTACTTTTCCCCTTTAAAAAGTAAGGGAGAAATGGTAGAATGGACAATTTAGGCTGTTCCTGATTTATCGTTTCTCAAAAATGCCTGGTTTCTCTCAGCCAATGACTTCTACTGCTCCAGGCCAAAACTGAACATATTTGGATTTTACAGCACCCATAGGTTACTAGAACAAGGTTTGCATAAGAATATGCTTTCATGGCTTGAGAAATATGTTGGGTCATCTTGTGACCAAACGTAATGTTTCTGCAAAAAATCAATCCTTCAGAGTCAGTATTGAAAACCCAGCATCATTATAAGCACTTGAAATTAGGAGCTTCAATTTACAATTGGACAAGTTCTAGTTGGAGAATTTGCAAGTTTGTTATGAAACCAGAATACAAGGCAAGGTCCAGTCCTAAAACTAATAATTCAAATAGATATGCATCCAGCAGCACCTTCTGGGGATGGATGGAATAGGTTGGGATGCAACATCTGCAAGATGGCATGTGGAGCATGATGATCCAAAACTTTTTGAATATGCATCAACATCCCACAATGTACAAACAGGGAGGGCTTGGATTGTGATGTCCTGCTCACTGTATGCTATATGATTATGATTTATGTCTCACATGGAAGCTATAGTCTTATCTCAAAATTGTTTCAAAGCATTGTGTTTACCTGTCTATTGAGCTACGTTTCTGCACTGAGACGGATGATTTTTGGAATTGTATGGCATGGCAATTGCTTCTTCAAAATTAAAAGCTAGATGAACCTGTTTGCCTCATTGGGATTATCTAATCTGAATCATTTCTCTCAAAGAAATTCTTAAGTCTATAAAGTTAGTTGACCACAACCAGCATTGCCTTAGTAAAAAGATTAGTGCTGTAGTAGACTGGAATAATTATTATGGTGCCCAAAATGTCATTATCTATGATGGAGAGTGACGTCACTTGCAGATACCACTTTCCAGATCGTTCAAGTGGGAATGCACAGTTTCCCTATAGCAAATTAGTCCTGACTTCCTTAAAGAATTATCTGGGATAAATCAAATAATTCATTTTCCCCTGGGAAAGTATCTTAAGAAGAAGACAGTTCTAGATATAACATCTCTACATAATTATTTCAGAAAGCGACATTTTCATGTTTTACAATAACATCCTATTCAGGGATAAACTCATTAAACATGACTTGTTTGCTGCTTTTTAATATATTTTAATCTTATTCACAGCTTCTAATACTGTGTCTCTTCTTAGGTTAATCTAGGTGTATCCAATCAAGTGAAACAATAAATATAATTATGCATTCAAACATAAAATGAGTGGGAATTAATTATATTCATATATTCCTACCCACCACCATATGACAAGCAATTAACAACACATTAGCATACACAGTGAGCTCAAAGAGAGAGAGAGAGAAAGAGGAGAGAGATAAAGAAAAAAAAGTGCAGAGTTCAGTATGAATATTCAATGCAGAGAAGTGACTTTTGTCTTATTTTTTTTAATAGCCAGATATGATAATGAATAAACTCTATGAAAGCTACAAATCCAAGTTTTGCATCCAGATCATAATTTATAAGAAAGGTAAATCAGTGATCTGCTGTCTCATACCTTCTGACAGTACAATATAGCTTACTGGAAGTTGGGACATCATAAAAATTTGTCCAATATCAGGTAAAATTTTGTAACCTAGTTCTCTTAGAGATGGCCAGGGTAGCGGTCAGCAACATGAACTTGTTATTTGATTCTCTTGGTGCCACTCTGTTTTCCATATGTTAAATACATTTTAAGGTTCTTTTAAATAAATTCAGCAGCAGCAGAAATTGGCAAATTGCAAAATACTGGCCTCCAGCATTTTGGAAGTATTTTAAAAAATGTCCATAGTTTTGTTTTGATTTGGAAAGATTTATACACATAGCTCAGTGCTTTGTTTGGAATTATCTATCAATCATCTCATCCAAAATTGAAAAATTAAGTTGCATGGTAGGAACCATTTGGGGAGAAATCTAGAGGAAATTGGGAAGGGTTAGGGTTAAGGTTAGTTTATCAGTTATCAGTTTAAAATAAGGGGGGCACTCCATTGGATAAATTAATATTTTGATGATCACTAGATGGCACTAAAGAGAGTTTTCTTCACTGCCTTATATTGTAGTGTAGGGATGTCCAACTTTGGCAAATTTAAAACTTGCAGACTTCAACTCTCAGAATTCCCTAGCCAGCATGATGGTTAGGGAAATCTGGGAGTTGAACTCCACAAATCTTAAAGTTGCTAAGTTTGGACACCCCAGCTCTAGTGGTTGTATGAAGTCATTTATTAACTTCAGTTCAGTATTTGGTTTCTGATTGCTTTCTGCCAATGCATTACTAAGATGGTATCCTATCATTCTAGACCGTTCCCAATTTAGTATCCTTCAGGATTCTGGTTTTCAATTCCAACTCTGCTAGCTAGAGCGGATCTGGAGCTATGGTGCAAACCTCTTAAAAAAGGAGAGAAAAAAACATTTGAAGAGCATAAATAATAAAAACAGAAATAGCTTTCCAAATCTTGAGTGAATTAAATAGCCTTTTTCTTGGCCCAGAAAGGGAAAAGAAACCCAACCAACCAATATACCAACCAACCAACCTGAAAATGGTTCTTCAATCTAAAGGACATTAAGTGATTCCCAAACTGTGGTGCCATCAGTGAAAATAGTGTGCTATAACTCTCACAAGTAACCTGATACCAAAAATAAGCTGCATGCAAAACAATTTTGTCAAATCTCAGAGCATGGGGAAGTTCAAACTGGAACCAGTGTGTCTATGGAGTATGGGGGGGGGGGAGTAAAATTAGTAGCCTTGATAGTGTGATGAAAGCTCCATTTCAATCTTATTGCTATTTTGACTTTTGTGAACATAATCTGTGGAAAGTCCTAAACTGGAGGCTATATTAGTGCAAATATTCAACACTCAGATGTTTTTGAGCATTACATCTATAGAAAAGATGCAAAAAAAAAAAAACAGAAAGGATGCAAAAGGAGGGACAAAATGAAATTAGAATGGCAAATATATATATATATATATATATATATATATATATATATATATATATATATATATATATATATATATATATATATATATATATTTATTTAATATCATTAAATAGAAATTGTTAAATTGTCCTGCAACAAGTTGCTGGCTGTGGTGAGTTTGGCCTCTGCAAGTTGGCCATAGTAAGTTGGCAAGTTGTCATTCCCATGGGAGTGTGCCTCTATGGAATCCAGATGCCTTCACTCTCCCACAGCTAGCTGTGTGATCTAAACTACAACTATCAGCAGGTTACTCGTGTCAGAATGCCAAACTCCATGCCTATGTATGCAATCCTCTTTGCTGCTCTTTTGGGAGAGCTATTTTTTGTTGTAACATAAGAAAGGGATCATTTCTGAGCAAGGTATTATTTTCAAGCATCTAACAATCAATAATAGATCTATACTAGTTTTACTTAGTTATATACTGGATCTTCCCCTTGCCAGCCTCACATTATGCCTTCATTCATATACTATGGTGAAATCTCAAGAGAAAAGAAGCAAGACAGGCTTACCTTTTTAATCTTGTATTCTCAATACCGTCCTCTACTTCCCTCGGTTCATACATTTTACATGATGATCTTAGTGCTTGGGTAGAAATGGAGTCAGCAATATAGTTTCCACAGCCAAAAATTTAATCTAACTTCACTCTTATATCTCCTTTCTACTGATTTCATTTTTTTGTTGTTTAACAATTCTTGCAGCATAAATCCAGTCTTTGAAAGTTGATCTTCCCTTGATTCTTGTTGCATTTTCTAAACAGATCATTGAGATACTATAATAATAGTGAAGATTAATGAGCTGTAATTACAATGATAATCAAGTGCCGAGAAATAATAGGAGTTAGTAGAAATATTTCAAGCTTTGTGCAAGAATCAATGGCATAATGGACAACACTGTTGTTGGTCAAAGGTGATACACTGGTGGAGATTAATAGCAAGAGAGTAATCTTTCAAGGAACTCACTATCATCACTGTTTGTCATTGCACTGATTACTGAATAATACTGAATAAGTTAGACCATGGCTAACACACATCTGCCAGGCTATCCTTTATAAGGATAATCTGAAGTTACATGGAAAAACATCTTATGAAATAGAATTGCCTCTCAACACTGTGCATATAAATAGTCAAAAAAGTGCAATGGAGTTTGGACTGGACAAATATACTGCTATCAACAGGAGAAAATTAATGAAAACTGAAGGAATCATGATGCCCTATAGAATGGCCTATGAGTCTGGATGAAGATGATCACTACAAATAGTTGGGCATACTTCAATCTGACAACATCAAGCACACTGACATCAAGTAAAAGATTAGAAATGAACACTTTGTGAGAGTGAAAAATAATTTCCAAACTCAGTGTAAGAAATACCATCAAGGCAATTAACACCTGGGCCAGCCCAGTCATTAGATTCACAGCTGTAGTACTGGACTGGATTCAAACAAAATCAAAAGCCCTGAATAGAAAGACCAGAAAAATGACGGCAATGAATTGTTAGAACAGATAAAACAACAGACAAAAAATGCCACCTTCACCCACATAACGATGCTGACAGGCTCTACTTAACAAGAAAAACAGGTGGATACTGAATGTTGCAAGCACAACAGAAAATTGAAAAAAGGGCATTGGAAGAATAGCTGAAGAACAATGAAGACGGTATACCATGAAGGTTTACTGAGTACTGGAAAGACCAAACTGGTTTATGAATAAAGAATAGAAAGACCAAATGAAGAATAGAAAAGAGTCATGGCAAGGCAGAAAGAAAGATGGCTGGTGACAGAAAGAAAGAAAGAAAGAAAGAAAGAAAGAAAGAAAGAAAGAAAGAAAGAAAGAAGGAAGGAAGGAAGGAAGGAAGGAAGGAAGGAAGGAAGGAAGGAAGGAAGGAAGGAGGGGCCAAAGTAGATAACAAGACTTGGTAATGGCAAGGAGCAGGAAAATTGAAGAAAGAGACAGAGGGGCTAATTCTGGCTGCATTTGTCCTTAAGATTAAGGTTTAAGAATAAATGCATACAAAACTCGATAAAACAACAGATGGCAAATACCACCTTTGCAAAGAAACTAAGAAATAGTGGACCACCTAGTTAGGTGCTGCTTGAAGACTGTACAGATTGACTAGGAACAATGGCATGACAAAGTACTGGTAGCAACAATGGTGCATTGGGATATCTGCAAGAAATACCATTTACTTGTATTAATTCTCAACAATCATCAGTTCCTAAATACAGTTCCTCAGTTACCTCTATTCATGATGCACTTACATCCTGTTTTCATTACTTGAACATGTTCTTCTTAAAAAGGAACTGGAAAACTTACAGTGCTACTAAGCACTGTAGAGAGCCCTAATGCCAACATTGAAAAATCTATGCTGGTTACTAATTCCTTATTTTATTTTATTTATGTTATGTTAGAATCTTTTTATCCCGCCTTTATTATTTTTTCATTTAACTCAAAGTGGCAATCATACCTAGTATTCCTCCTGTTTGCACAATTTAATTTATTAGTATTGACTTATAAAGTCATAAGCTGTTGAAGGGCTGATTATCTAAAGGTTTGTCTCTTCCGGAACTGAAAATTTTCAGATCAGCAGAAAGATCCCCTAATATCTCTACTGACAGAGGCTCATCTTTGGTGTGCAATAGAGCAGTTGTCACCACTGGTGGTCCACGAGAAAAGTTATTTGAATTTTTTATATTGCACAAATCAGGGGTCCTCAAACTATGCCCTCTGGGCCAGATATGTGCAATGAACGTTTGTTTTGCGGTAGAGAATCTCCCACTTCGGGGTCTATTTCTGTGAGTCGGAGCAGGGCAGAAATTCTGACCTGGGGCCTGCTTCAGCATCCTGGGGGTGAGGCTTTGGGTGAAGGCTGGAGGGAAGTGCTGGTGGTAGCAAAGAGCCAGAGGGCCTCATTCCAGTGGGACTGTATCATGGCCTGGAACTGGCTGACCATCTCAGCCCACTGAGCCTCCAGGTGCCAGTACCTGGCCTTGCATTCCTGCAGGTCTTCCTTCTGCTTGGAAAGTCTATGTTCATAGTCCTCAATGAGATGCTTCACTGAGCCTCCTTCTTGGTCAGATCCAATTTGAACTGAGCCAGCTGTTTTGCTAACTCTTTCTCATGGTGGCCGCTTAGCTCCAACAACTGCTTCCTGTTGGGGCCCTAAGGAGTCTGGACGGGCAGGCAAGGAGTGGCGAGTAGATGCTGGCAAGGTGCCCCTCGACATGAGTGACATCGAGTTGGCCATGCCCACCCAGTCACATGACCACCTTGCCACGCCCACCCAGTCAATCATTAGGCAGATTATATTAGTGCTCCGCGGGATTTAAAATTATGAATTTAGTGGTCCCTGAGATCCGAAAGGTTGGTGATCCCTGCAATAGAGGACGTTCTCCTGCATTGCTCCTGGGATATAGAATGCATTTTCTCACTCTTTCTGACAGTGTGTGTGGCTTTCACTCTCTCATCGTTCCTGTATAGACTGTAAAGATGCACCTCTTTTTCAATTTTTTGCCAAAATATGTCAAAGTTTATTTTATTGTATAGGTGCAAGCAAGCATGTGTGGGGGGGGGGAGTTAAAACACACACAATATAATGAGATAAGTGTGTCAGAAGTTGGATTAAAAAGTGTAAGGGTAGGATTTGCATTACAACCTTGTCTAGATCCTCATGTTGATGTAATTTCTATTCACTGCAAATGCTTGTGATTTAGGATTAATTTCAGTCTGTGTGGTTAATTTCTTGTACAATGTTTTTCTTATTAAAGTTTGCTAGTTGTTCAGAATGTTTCCCAGAATAAACTAGGAGTGGTAAGGAACTGGGTGAGGCGGGGTATTGATAAATTAATATTATATTGTTTTTTTCAAAGTTGATCTCAAGGCAGGTTCCACGATCTGCATTCTGGGTTCAGGCTCTGCAAACTGAAGAGAGAAAAAAAATACTAAAATAAAAATATATTGGCAGTTTCTCAGTTTGAAATCTCTGGCCTTTCTAACGCAAACAGGTCACAACGATGTCAGGCAAACTAGGAACTAAACTTGATTTCCATATGTACCATATAAATAATATTCTTCTTTGGGGAGAATTACTTAAATAATATATTTTTCAAGCGCATAAGCCTACCCACATTAATATTTCATGTATATCTATACTGTGTTCCTGATGCAAGGAGGGAGAGTTTTGCCAAGAAGTTTAATCATGCAAAATGAAAAACTGTATATCTGTTTTTATCTGACTGTTGCTTTCAGTGCACATTTCAGCTTGGCATCCATAACAGTCATAGAAGCTCTTGGAGTGATGCAAGCAAAATGAGGAGAACCTATCCCAAACTGCTTTCAATTTACATTTATGTAGCAAAAAGGCAACAAAAGTAGAGAAGAGAATAATAGCAAAAGCAATAGTGTTAAGTATTAAAGTTCCCTGCCATTGACTTGCATTGCTGGCTCCTGATTGGCTAAGACGCAGGCAGCCTGCTGGCGGGAGAATCCAGCTGCCTGACTGGTTAAGTGTCTGACAGCTCGGGTATAAAAGAGCTGTCAGCTGTCATTTGTTGCTGTTTGCCGGTTCGAGGTTTGCCTTATATGAGCTGTTGATCACTGTTAATAAAGGTTGTGTTAGCTTCAACCTGCCTTGCCTCAGTTCCTGTCTGCCTCATTCTCCCTACAGATCACTGGCGACGAGGGTGGGATCAGGTCTGAGGTAAAGGACAAAAGCTAAGTCACTGTTAGAGCTGCCTCAAGTCACCAGGCGACGAGATGTGGCTCAGAGCTGATTCTTTCCGCCCGTCCTTCTCACGATGGGTACCCTACCAGCATTCATGGCATTTAGCCTGGCCACCGAAACATGGGACACTTACCTTGAATGGTTTGAGTGCTTCCTGGAGGCAAACGACTTCACTGGGTTGTCTAGTAGCCGTAAAAGAGGCTATTTCCTCAGCGCCTGTGGCCACGAGATGTTCGGCACAGCCAGGGCTTTAGCAGCCCCTCAGTCAGTGCACTCAATGCCCTGGGAGATGCTTTTGGAGAAGTTAAAAAACCATTATTCTCCAACTCCCTCACATATGGTGAGACACTATGCATTCTGACAGAGGATCCAGAGAGAAGGGGAATCCGTGACAGACTACATAGCTTCCCCCAGGACAGCAGCTCTACATTGCAACTTCCCTGTGCTGGACAATGCCCGGTTGGAACAGCTGGTCTGTGGTATTAGAGACCTCAGACTTCAGCGATGTTTGCTGGTGCGAAAAGAGCTGATCCTTCAGGCAGCCATGGATGAAGCCATGGCATACAAAATGTCTGATAAGTCTACCGCAGAGATTGAAAAATTTCTGCCACTGGCCACCCGTGCCAGCAGGGGCCACGTAGTCCACCACGACAAAGTCGATGCAGATGATTTTTCTGACATAGAGGAAAAAATCAGCCGCCTCAACCTGACAACCTGAAAAAAACAAACTCAGATAGACTTTTTGCCTCAGTCGGGTTGCTTCAGTTGTGGCGGGAACCATGCAAGGTCAGCTTGCAGGTTCAAAGCCGCCATCTGCCAGCGGTGTGACAGGAAGGGACATTTGACCAAGGTGTGCAAGGCAGCCATGCTGGTTACTGCTCAGCCTCCTGAACGCGTCTTGCCAAGGCAGTCCACAAGAAAGGCTCCTTGGCACTGTGAGGACTGTTTTGCCATTGCGGGTGACCAGCAGCACTTTGAATGGCTGTCAGCCACGCATCTCTGTCAAAGCCGGCCCACAAGATCTATTTGACTGTCCAAATTGAGGGAGAGCCCTGTAAAATGGAAGTGGACACTGGCTCTTCCAAATCCCTCATCTCTTGGGCTTCTATCAAGTGGATAGTGCCCAGCCTTATTAAGGCTACCCTTCAGCAGTGCCCGATTCGCCTCAGAGACTATCAAGGGCAGCAGATCCCTATTGTGGGTTATGGCACATTCCAGGTCGTCAGCCACAATTTCCAGGGGCCTCTTCCCCTCATCATCATCGACGGCCAGCTGCCCAGCCTCCTAGGGCTGGACTGGTTCTCCGCATTGGGGCTCAATGTTTCCGGCATCTACTCCATGGTTCCAGATTGTTTCGCCACGCTGGCCAGCGAGTTCACAGATGTTTTTGATGACTGGCTCGGTAAATATACGGGGACACCTATTTTGTTTAATTTGGACCCCCAGGTGGCACCAATCCGCCTTAAGCCTAGGAGAGTGCCATTTGCTCTATGGCCCAAAGTAGACTTTGAATTGGACAAGCTAATTGCACAAGGGGTATTAGAGGCAGTGGACCACTCTCCCTGGAAGACGCCCTGGCATTGGGATCCCAAGGAAGCCCATGCTTTTCGGGCGGTTAAGGCTGTTTCACGTCCCAGTCACTGCTTGTCTAATATAGTGACCGCCTCCCTTTAGTTTTGGCGTGCGATGCATTGCCCTATGGCATTGGGGCTGTTCTGAGCCACGTCCTTCCTAATGGCTCGGAAGCCCCAATTGCCTATTATTCCCGCACACTCTCAGCTGCAGAAAGGAATTACAGTCAGCTAGACAAAGAAGCTCTAGCTGCTGTAGCAGGGGTCAAGTGTTTTTATGACTACGTCTATGGTAGTTTCTTTCAGTTAGTTAGCGACCTCTTGGGTCTCTTGCTGGAAACCGCCAGACCCCGCAGATTTTGTCACCTAGAATGTCCAGATGGACTGTTTTCCTGGCAGCATACAATTTCCAACTTATCTATAGGCCAGGAAAGAATTTGGGGCATGCGGATGCCCTCAGTTGCTGCCCTTTGCCAGCGCCTGTGGAGGACCCTGCTCCCGCTGCCTCGGTCCTCCTCGTAGAGGAATTAGCCATTCCAATATCCACCCGGGATATTGCCAGGCTATCTGTATCAGACCCTGTCCTCTCCAAAGAGCTGGACTTGGTGCGCAGGGGGTGGCTACAAGGGCCAGTTGGTCAGGAGTTCCAACCCTTTTACGTTCGACAGCATGAGCTGTCCATTCTTAATGGGTGCCTGCTGTGGGGAAACCGGGTAGTACCTCCCCCCAAGCTTAGGGCGCCAATTTTGAGTTGCCTGCACACTGCTCACCAGGCATCGTGTGCATGAAGGCGCTGAGCCGGAGCTACGTGTGGTGGCCCAAAATTGATCAGAGTTTGACTCTGTTGCCCCCGAGGATTTGGACAGGTTACGTGGACGGCTGCGACCCACCACATGTTTAATGGACCCGTGTCCCTCCTGGCTGGTACTGGCAACCTGGGAGGTGACACGAGGCTGGCTTCTGGGCCTGGTGAACGCCTCATTGGGCGAGGGATCCTTACCAACTGCCTTGAAAGAGGCGGTGGTGAGGCCCTTACTCAAGGGGCCTTCACTTGACCAACGGAGCTAGCTAATTATCGTCCAGTCTCCAACCTTCCCTTTCTAGCGAAGGTTGTTGAGAATGTGGTGGCACAGCAATTTCCGCGACACCTTGACGAATCCGAATATCTAGACCCATGCCAGTCCGGCTTCCGACCCGGGCACAGCACGGAGACAGACTTGGTCGCATTGGTTGATGATCTCTGGAGGGCCAGAGATAGAGGTTGTTCCTCTATCCTGGTCCTATTAGACCTCTCAGCGGCTTTTGATACCATTGACCATGGTATCCTACTGCGCCGGCTGGAGGGGATGGGAGTCGGAGGCACCGTTTTGCGGTGGTTCGGCTCCTACCTCTCCGACCAGACGCAATGTGTGTTGACAGGGGGGCAGAGGTCGATTCTGAGGCCACTCACTTGTGGGGTGCCACAGGGGTCGGTCCTCTCGCCTCTCCTGTTCAACGCATATGTGAAGCCGCTGGGGGAGATCATCCGTGGTTTTAGGATTGAATATCATCTGTACGCTGATGATACCCAGCTGTACGTTTCAACCCCAAACCACCCCAACGAGGCTGTCAAAGTGATGTCCCGATGTTTGGAAGCCGTCGGGGTCTGGATGGGGGACAACAGACTCAAACTCAACCCCTCCAAGACTGAGTGGCTGTGGCTACCGGCACCTCGGTTCAGCCAGCTGATTCCATCGCTGGCCATAGGGGCCGAACAATTGCCCCCTGTGGAACGGGCGCGCAATTTGGGCGTCCTCCTAGATGCCTGGCTGTCAATGGACGACCATGTGGCAGCCGTGGCAAGGGGGGCGTTCCTCCAGGTTCGCCTGGTGCGCCAATTGCGCCCCCTACTGGACCAGGATGCCCTACGCACGGTCACTCATGCACTGGTGACGTCTCGCCTGGACTACTGCAATGCTCTCTACATGGGACTTCCCTTGGGACGCGCCCGGAGACTGCAGCTAGTCCAGAACGCAGCCGCGCGGGCTGTCATGGGGAGTACTAGGTACTCCCACGTAACACCTCTCCTGCGCGAGCTGCACTGGCTGCCTGTGGTTTTTCGGGTGCGTTTCAAGGTCTTGATTACCATCTTTAAAGCGCTCCATGGCACAGGACCTAGTTACTTGAGGGATCGCATCCTGCCACACACATCCCTGCGGCCAATTCGCTCTCACAGGGAGGGACTTCTCCTGGTGCCGTCCACTAGGCAATGCCAACAGGCGGCGCCAAGGAGTAGGGCCTTCTCTGTGATGGGCCCAACCCTCTGGAATGACCTCCCCCCCGACATTAGAACCACCACCGACTTCCGCTCCTTCCGACAAAAATTGTTCCGATTGGCTGGCCTGGCACAATCATAACTGTTACCTCCTGGCAGACATATTTCATAACTGGTATTTTAGGGGAATTGTTTTTAAATTTAATTTTATGGGATATTTGTAGGGGTTTTAAAACTATATTTACTCAGCTGTACAGTTCTTTTTTAACCTTTTTTAACCTCCTCCATATCTATCTATTTTCCTATTTAACAATTTTAACTGTTCAATTATTTAGTTTTTATATGATGTATTTCTTGTATGGACTGTACACCGCCCCGAGTCCCTTTCGGGAGAGGGGGCAGTCTATAAGCGCTCAGTAAATAAATAAATAAATAAAATCAGGAGATAGAGCATTGGGTAGCCACCTGTCAACAGTGCCAGCAGCCTAGACCTGCTCCCCCATCAGTACCCGTCAGAGAATGAGACATGCCCCAAGCTCCATGGGTGCGAATCCATATGGACTTCACTGGCCCGTTCTTAGGGCAGAATTTTTTAATTAGCGTTGACGCCTACTCGAAATGGGTGGAGCTGGCACGCATGCCCTCCACCACTTCAGAGGCCATCATTAAGGTGCTGGGGAGACTTTTCGCAACCCATGGGCTGCCTGACGTGGTGGTGATGGACAACGGGCCCCAGTTCACATCGGCACCCTTCCAAATGTTTTTAGGCCAGCATGGCATACGACATGCATTCACGGCTCCATTTCACCTGGCCGGAAACGGCTTGTTAGAACGAAGCATCCGGTTGGTTAAGGAGGCATTAAGCCACCTGGGGCCAGGGAATTGGCACGACAAATTGTCCCAATACCTTCTGGTGCAGCATACAACTCCGTGCCCAGTTACCAACCAAAGTCCCGCAAAACGACTTATGGGTCGCCGACTCCCAACAATTCTGGACCAGCTGCACTATGCTGCAGAAAAAAGCCCCAACACAGGCGACTCGACTCTAACATTTGACGTGGGAGACCTAGTCTACGCCCAAAAGTACGGGGCTAAACCAAGGTGGCTCCCCGGACTAATAACACAGCTAACTGGACCCTACTTGTATAGGGTCCAGCTCGACGATGGGCGAGAGTGGCACCGGCACATCAATCAGCTTCGTTGGAGACCTCCCAGGGCAGCAGATCAACAGCCAGGACAGGCCCAATCCTGCCCTGGTGAACTAACACCACTAGAAGCCACTCCCGCACCCTTCTCCAATGCGTTCTCATCGCCAACCCTACCTGGTAGTCCACTTGGTCCAGTAGAGGTAACTCTTCCTGCCGTCTCGGCCGCTCAGTCTCTGGCAGTTCCACAGGACCAGCCAGCAGACACTCCTCCTCTGACCACCATCCCAGAACTGAGACGAGCAGGGTGGAGCCGACGCCGGCCGGCGTACTTGGCAGACTACGCATGTGCCAACTGGGAGGAGATGGGTGTTAAGCATTAAAGTTCCCTGCCATTGACTTGCATTGCTGGCTCCTGATTGGCTAAGACGAGAGCAGCCTGCTGGCGGGAGAATCCAGCTGCCTGATTGGTTAAGTGTCTGACAGCTCGGGTATAAAAGAGCTGTCAGCTGTCATTTGTTGCTGTTTGCCGGTTCGAGGTTTGCCTTACATATGAGCTGTTGATCACTGTTAATATAGGTTGTGTTAGCTTCAACCTGCCTTGCCTCAGTTCCTGTCTGCCTCGTTCTCCCTACAGAAGAAATAGTACTTAGACTTATAGACTTTAAGCACTTCATAGTGCTTTACAGGCCTCTCTAAGCAGTTTACAGAGTCAGCATATTTCCCCCAATAATCTGGGTCCTCATTTTACCAACCTCGGAAGGATGGAAGGCTGAGTCAACCTTGAGCCTGGTGAGATTCGATCTGCCAAACTGCTGGTAGCTGGCGATCAGCAGAAATAGTCTGCAGTACTGCACTCTAACCACTGCACCCCCCGCGGCTCTATAAGAAAAGGCAGTTACATATCGCCCTACCACTCCAATGGAAATTTAGCTTTTGCAGATAATAGATAAAGAAGTCATGCTACTATTTATACGTGGTGATATTGGAAATCCCATGCAAGATTTTATTGTTGTTGTTAGTTGTGAAGTCTTGTCTGACCCATTGCAACCCCATGGACAACTTTCCTCCAGGCCTTCCTGTCCTCTACCATCCTCTGGAGTCCATTTAAGCTCACATCGACTGCTTCAGTGGCTCCATCCAGCCACCTCATTCTCTGTTGTCTTTTTCTTTTACCCTCCGTTTTTCCCAGCATTAGGCTTTTCTCCAGTGCATCCTTCCTTCTCATTAGGTGGCCAAAGTATATATTGCTCCAAAATGCTATAAGTTCTTCTCAATCTGCTTTACAGATGTGTAGACACCAACTTTTAAAACAACCATGCTACCTCAGTCACTGTGGGGCTCAAAATCCTTAGCATTCCTGTTGCTACCTTTGCCTCCATGTAGGAGAACAATAATAGCATTCTTGCAACCATCATACAGATGCAATCATATACACATAAAAGAAAGTGCACATCACTCCAGAAGCAAACTAAAGTCTTGCTGTGATTTAGTACGATTACATTGTCTACATTGGCAATGTTGCCCCTTTTCAACATTCCTCTCAGCATCTATCACTTGCTTTTCAACAATTTTTTTGGGGGGTTGGGCGCTAATATTTTTAGCTTTTGTTTCAATTGATTCATCACATGTTGCTATCCTCCCATTTCACAAATCTCTACAATATTCATGCTAGGATTATCACACATCAATTTCATCCTGAATAATTTAATCACTTTTTAAAAATTCCATTCACACTTTTTGGGGCTCCTCATCTATTCCTTTCCATCTACTTCCAAAGCGACACCTTATTTCCATCAAACTGATCTACATTTCTCTGCCTCCTTTAATCTCATTCATTCCTTGTTCTCTTTGACTACAGTCCTCACAACACTATTCTTCTTTCTATACCTGTTATACAATATCTGTCTTTCATTTTTCTCTTAATTCCATAATTCTCTTAGATCTTGTTTTTTCTCACTCTATAGCTGTTTGCACTTCATTATTCTACCAAAGATCTTTTTCATATTTTCTATTAGTGTAACTCTATGGTTACACTGTTTTTATGGCACACTGTATTGTCTTTTTCATTTTGTTTCAAGTAGTTTCTGCATTCTGCTTCCTTATGTTTCCTTTCTATTTATTCTGTTTGGTAGATCTAGCTATTTACAATCTCTCTTTCTCTCTCTCTCTCTATCTACTCTTACCATCCATCCACCAATCTATCCATCCACGATTGTCACTGCAGGCATTGTGCTTTCACTCTTTTCTTCTATAACCACTTTTTAGAAAGATCTCCTCATGGGAGCTTTAAATAATGGTCTGCTCACATTCAGAACCTGTTATCACTCATGTGTGTCTTTCAATGATTTCTCAGCCATTCAGTACAAGCAGTCAAATCTGTCATATTTTTATTCTTCCTCCACACATAGGTAAGAAGAGACTTACCCTTAAATCACCTATTTGGAATAGATTTTTTTTGGCACCCAGCAGAATAATTTTTATTTTGGAATGTATGCATTCAGAATATTCTACAGGTTTCCTCCTAAACTCATCTCTTGTACTTTCATTAGCACCATTCATTGCAGCTTGACATGAAGCATTGCCCAACTTCCCACAAAATTCTTGCTTTCATCTGTACTTACCATAACGTCGATGATATCAATTCATGCTCTCAAATGTGTGCTGTTTAGTCTCTTCCTTCATAGTTAAAGCTATGCCATAGATATTGACATTTCTGTCTATCTTAAATTTGGTAAGTTGAGACTTCCAAGTCGTCTTTTCATAGCAATTTATATAGCACTCCCTAGTACAGTGATGCGAAACGTTTTGGCACTGAGTGGCAAAAAAGTTCCACAGAAACATTGCAAGTGCATGGACATGCTCGTCGGAGCTGCGTTCTGGAAAAGCTGAACTTCTGGGTTGTAGCATGCATGCACACTTGACCATCAGCTGGCTAGCGCACATGCGCAGGCCGGTTTTCAGCAGTGCCGCACGCAAAGGGATCTCACACACAAGAAAAGCTGAACTTCTGGATTCTGGCTCACATGTGCACCCAACAATCAACTGGCCACCACGCATGCACACACTGGTTTTTGGCACTGCCACACATAAGCGAAGGACAGCTGATTGACACGCGTGCATGTATGCCAGAAACCAGGAAGACAAACAGGCAAGGTGACATGGCTTCGTGTGCCACTTTGGGCATGCGTGCCATAGGTTCGCCATCATTAGTGCTTGACAGTACTATCTAGGCAGCTCACAATGTAAGCATTATTTACATATTGCCCCTAACAATCTGAATCTTCATGTTACCAACCTCGGAAGGATGGAAGGCTGAGTCAACTTCAAACCCCACCAGGATCAAACTCTTGGCTGTGGGCAGAGTTTGCCTGCAATGCTGAATTTAACCTGTGCTTTCAGGATTCCTTAATAAGATAGGTAAGACTTTGATTAGGTTTCCTATGCCACAAACAGCATTCTCTGGTAATAGGAAAGACAATGTCACTCAGAAAAGCAACCTAGATCTAAGGAGAAAATTCCTAACAGTGAGAACAATTAACCAGTGGAACAAATTGCCTTCAGAAATTGTGGGGGGCCCAACACTGGAAGCTTTTAAGAAGAGACTGGAATAGCAATAGTACTTGGACTTATATACTGCTTCATAATGCTTTACAACCCTCTCTAAGTGGTTTACAGAATCAGCATATTGTCCCCAACAATCTGGGTTCTCATTTTACCAACCTCAGAAGGATGGATGCCTGAGTCAACCTTGAGCAGTAAAACGTTAATTGCTGAACTGCTGGCAGTCAGCAGAATTATCCTGTATTACTGCATTCCAACCACTGCGCCACCACTATCAGAAATAGTATAGTCTTCTGCAAGAGCAGGGGGCTGGACTAGATGACCTCCAAGATCCCTTCCAACTCTGTTACTGTTACAGTTTTGGACATGGTAACTACAAACAAGTCCCCACCATCTGTTTCCACCTGGATTGGTAGTATTTGCCATGACCTGGCTTATGCCTGGCTTTTCTTTTTCTACCTATGTAGCATTTCTTTCTCATTATACCCTTTTCTCTGATAATTTTTCATTTTTTTTAGAACTGCACAGCTAATGCATAGTAAATTGCCATCCTCAACAGTTGCTTCTGGGGGGAGAGATGCCATTTTTAAATACAGGATTGTTGAGTATGTCAGTGGTACTTATTATTTAATCCTGTTATTTTTTATTTAATGAATGAAACTCGTGTTTAATATTTTAGAAGTCGCTGTGCATGGCAAGATATCCCTACGAGATATCCTGAAGCAAACAGAAGAAGAAAGAATTTATAGTAATTGGCACATATACTACAAGCATGACTTGAATAGTAAATGTTTTAAAAGGAAGAACACTCCTTCCTTACTATCAATATCTCTAGACAGCGTTTTCAACAAACAGCTTAATCTGAAAATTAGAATAGCAGCTTTCCTTTACTCTCCATGCCTAAATCAACCACCCCTCCTCTTTTCCTCCCAGTCTTTGAATTTTCATTTTATTTTCAAGTGTATTTACATAATTACATCCTCAAACTTAGGATCAAAAAGAGAACCACCTTCTCTTCATTCATTTACATAGAATGAATAGAAAATCAATCACTGGAATACCGTCATATAAAGCAGAGGTTAAAGTTCCCTGAACCAGATCTTTAAAACTGTAGCATAAGGAAAAGAAATAAACTTTAGGTCATTCTAACCTACGCAACAGAATAAACTTGCTAACTTTCTTTTGACGGTGCAAGCAAATGGTCCACATTTACTTTTCTGGGAGGAAAAGCGTTATAGATTTGTGGAAGCTTTAAACTATGTAGTTAAACAAATAGGAATATTTTAAAACTGGGCCTGCACTGTACTGATACGCTTTTCCTACTTGTTTGAGCCCTGACATAGCCATATATGATGGGTATCCACGTTTCTCTCTTGTTTGGAAAGAGATAACAAAAGTCTTCTCAGAATGTCACACTATGCTTTATTTACAAATGTACATACTGAACATACAAATGGTACAGATTTTAACAGAAAACTAAAGTACAGTCATAAGATTTTAAGGCAGATTCTTACAGAATTCTCAAACTCAACATTCCACCTCTCTTTCTCTGACTTTGTATACATTCTCTCATCAAACATACAGTTATATGGATTATCTTTAGGCATATCCTTGGGAGGGAAACATTGCATATCCTAGGTTAGTTTATTCCTTTACTCCTAATCATTTCCCATTTCTCAAATGGCCTAATTCTAACAGAGTCCTCTAAGTACCCAGTTCCCATGGCAATCAATCACTTGTACTTTATGAAATTCTGGGTTGTATCCTTGACAGCAGATTTGAACAGTTTTTAAGCATTCTTTTTTTCTGAATTATCGGTCCTCTCTTACAATTTTATACCTATGTCAAAAAAGATTTCTGATCGTGGTTTCACAGGAAGGGGGAAATATCACAATTCTGTGCCCTCTTTGTTTTTTAATTACACTATCTTAAGAAGATTTAATCAGACACCAATTCCCCTACATTCTATAAGATTTATTGTTTTTGGTTGTGTGCGTACCGTCAAGGCAGAATTGACTCCTGATAACTGCCTGGATAGGTCCCTCCAGGCTTCTTGGGAAGGTTTTCAGACATGCTTTACTGTTGCCTGCTTCTGAGAACTGAGAGGCAGTGACTGGTCCCAGTTTACCCAACAGGTTTCATGCTTCAGCACGATTAGAACTTGTGGTCTTTCAGTTTCTGGCCTGATGCCTTTACTATTACACCAAACTGAATTTCTAAAGAGTTTATCCCAGGCATATGTACTTCTTGTTCCTCAATTTATTCAATGCTTTTCTAGGTCACATTTAAAACCAAACTTCTGACGATGTGTTTATTCTTTCTAAATTGTTGAATGTATCTCTTTACTCTTTCACATTAGGAAGCATAATGTTGCGCATGAATATTTTCACACTTTACTATGTCTCAAAATGTGATATATGGCTTCATAGAATATAAAGTAAGCAAACTGATAGTTCTAATGCTGGATGAATAATGCTATCTGATGTTCTTACGGAAATCATTCCCACACTGTAAGAGGCAGGATTTCCCTGCTTTAATGTCACATATTGTATTTAGGTTTTGTACACAATAAACATATTTCTATTTATGGCTGTGCATATCCATAGCCATTATTGTTAAATGTGCTACTGTTTATTAGGGACTTGACCGTCACATTATTAGGTGTACTATACATGAATTGCAGAAATATAGATGATCACTAGATGGCAGTGAAGAGATATAAAACTAACTCTTTGTTCCACTTTAATGGTCATCCAAATTTTTGCAGTTCAGAAAGACCTTATTTAATAGAGAATAAAACATTCTTGACCATCCATGCAACAAATGAAACTGAAACCTTTGGATTTGATCATCAAGTAAACAAGATAAAAATAAAATAGAAACAATTATGTGGGTTCTATGATAACTTCCCCAATCTGAAGTATTTAAGGCAATGATGACCCCTCATTGGCATGAAGATGGGGTCAAAAGGAAATCAACTTTTACAGCCAGACAGCAAAATCTGGCTGGGCATCTTTGAAGTCATTGAAGGTAAAAGAACGTGATCTCCGTCGAAGAGCTGAACAGCCTAAAGGTCTGCCATGGAGTAAGTCTAAGTAAAGGTTAGACTTTAAGAAGCGCGGATAACTGTCTTGCTCCATCAGGGCATAAATTTTGTTCTGTGCAGCATCAAATGTGTTGAGCATTGGATGAGCCATATTCTGATTTACAGAGACTTTGGTATTAAAATCAAGGTTGACCTGGAGAAAAAGAAGAAAACATTTGATAAAATGGATGGTTATTCCCAATTTGTCCATATAAGGCAGTGATGGCTAACTTTTTCATCACTGTTTGCTGAAAGTACGCGCACGCATGCACTCATAATGCAATGCATGTGTGACCCACCGCCCCATGCAGTTGCATGTGACCCCTGCAGTTGCATGTGACCCCTGCATGCGCACCCCCGAGCATGTGCGCACGATCCCCATGCATGCATCCCACACATGTGTGCACAACCCCCCTGCACACCCCACACATGCGCAGGCGACCCCGCGCATGCGTGGCAGACCCAAAAACCAGCTGGCCAGCGGGAGGAATGTGCACATGCGCAGTGGAGCTAAGCTGGGGCGACAACTCGCATGCCTGCAGAGTGGGCTCTGCATGCCACATGTGGCACACATGCCATAGGTTTGCCATCATGGATAAAAGTATTGACTTCCTGTCCTATACATTCTTACCCAAGTATTGTAAAGAAATCTGCTACATTCAAATTTTATGAGAAGCATGGTCAAGAAATGTGATGGGGATATTTTTAGTCTCATCCACGCTGACGTTTCAATAATGAGTCTTTAGGGAGTCATATGTCTCATAGGCTTATGTCAATTGGCTATCTATTTGAGAAACTGTTAACACCTGCCTGCAACACCTTGACAAGCTGGGTCTTTGCCTGGGATCACATGGCAGCTGCTGTAACATACTATAGACAAGTGCAACATCTGCATTCTATATGCTCTGAGGCACTTTCTGGAAATCAAATTTAAAGTGCTGAACATTTATATGAGAAGCATGTCCAACAAAATTGAAGTGGGGCACAGTAGATATTTCAGTGACAAGAAGTGTGTGCTCCAATTTCTTTAATTTTTTTTCTGAAAATTTAACAGAGCACAGTAAAGCATTAACAATGTTCATCACTTATTTAGTAAGATTTAGAATGGATACCTCTCCAGTTGTACTAATGTTATATTATTTCAAAAGGAGGGTAGAGTTAGTTTTAATCTTTGTCAACAATCGCAGGGAGGAAGAAAAAAAGAGTTTCTTTCTATAACTTAGCTTGTTCAATTTATATGACCACCACTTGACTGGAATGTTCTAATCAATTGCACAATTCATAATCATCTCCTAGACATATTTTGACATGCTATGGAGCTGCTTTCCTTTCTGGAATACATGACACATGATAGACATTTGATAGGTAAGTATAAATAACATCTAAGCCAATACATGAAGTATATCTGAATATTTATTTACTATTACATGTAATTAATATGCATCCTTAACTCTTATCTTTTGAACAAATCTGTAATCAATTTTTTAATCTACTTAAAGCATTACAGTTATTATTCTGAATGCTGTGCTTAAATTGATGGTTTATTTTATTCATTTGTCTTATCTGAAATCTTGCCAATGTGTTAGTAATAACTTGCATGTACTAATAATTGCACCAGTAATTATTGCTTCAGAAGCCCGAGAAAGAATAATTCTTATACAGTACAAGTAGCAATAAAAATAGACAGCTAAAGTTCTCAGCAAGTGATATTTTCACTCTTTATTCTTTTCACTTCTGGGATACTCTTGTGGTAGCATGTGATAAATAATCTTAATCCTTTTCAAAAATGGATTCATTCCAAACGACATTAAATGGTACCAAACACAGTGCTATTGCAAATTTTCTCAGAAGTAAGTTTCAATGTTGAGATTTGGGATAGGGTGGAGGCGGAAAAGTCAAGAGGATATGTAGGTGAATATTACCTTGAGATCCTCTCCCTGCAGACAGAATCTTTAAGATTTTAAAAGACCAATTGTGTTAAGAGAACTATTTTCACTGTACCTCTTTTGGTGATTCTCTTTCAATGAATGTCTCATAAATTGTCTTTGCTTTGAGTGGAAGTTGGGAGGCATCTTTGCTTTTCTTATACTCTTCACATGCCATCCAAAACTCAATGTTCTCTTCACTAAACTCACTTCTCAAAAACTTGATGAATGCATCTAAGCCAGCTACGAAATAAACAACATGTAATCAAAGGAACATCAAATAAAACAGGGTGACATTTTCTCACTACCATTTTCAGATGCTTTTGAGTTAATCCTGTCCCTCAATTACACATTTTTTTAAAAGTTAGTCCTGGAACAATAACTGTGATTTGTATGGCAAAGGATAAGCAAAAATAATGTCACAGATTTTCACTGTGTAGAGGTTCATTTTGAAAACAGTAAATAAGAAAAGTTTTTGGAACAATCAGAGTTTAATTTGAGAAACATACAGGCAGCAGTGGTGGGTTTCTATTATTTTTACTACTGGTTCACTCGTGGCCACATGCTCATGCGCAGAAGCATCCAGGCAGGTGGGCGGACTCTCCTTCCACTGCTACTACCGGTTCATCTATATAATGTAATTTGTTACCTCCTCCGTGTCCGTGTATGTGTATGTGTGTTTTGTATGTATGTCTATGTGCTTTTTATACATCCTCTATGTTTTATATGCTCCATTGTACGCCGCCCCGAGTCCTACTTGGAAAGGGAGCGGCTAATAAATTCAAACTTATTATTATTATTATTATCCGATCCGGCTGAACTGGCAGAAAACCCAACTCTGACAGGCAGTATCCAGATTAAAAACATATAATTTAAGGACAAACCCTAGATGTAAATTGACTGCCTGTTAATAAATGTGGCAGATGGCATTCTTCTTCTTCTGCCTGATAAAGTACTGAAGCTGTGCATTTTTCATATACACCCTATTTTCAATAATTTTTAGGGGTTCCTGACAGTATAGTGCAGTTTCAGCACTTCATCAGCTTGAGGAAGTACAAAGTAATAGGTAGTCCGTTGTTAAGTATAAATTCCCATTTAAATATAAGTTCAGGTTAAAGACAGAGGTAGGGAACAGAACTCTTTCTTAACCTGAGGATTCCCTGCAATAAGTATGTCATTTTCTTTTCAATGTACCTCTTGTTTGGTCTAAGAATGGGAAGATTAGATTATTTAGATCAATGACAATTTCAACTTGATTCATTTATATATTAATTATATATGCATGTTCATTTGTAATTTCAAAAACATCCAGATTGACATCCAGCTCATATTTATTTCAAAAACATCCAGCTCATTTGTGTGTGTGTGTGTGTGTGTGTGTGTGTGTGTGTGTAGAGAGAGAGAGAGAGAAAGAGAGGGGGGGGGGATTTGATATGCAACATTAATTTTAGAAGTTTAGAATTGCACCACCATCCACAAATATATTTCAATCTTCAGATTGACTATAGAGTTGATTGTATCTTTGGATACTGGCCTAGATAATATTTTGACTGCAGGATTTGGTTTCACTTATATTAGTGGATGAGAACCATTTTGGTGCAGTGATTAAGGCATCAGGCTAGAAACTGGGAGACCATGCGTTCTAGTCCCACCTTAGGCCCGAAGCCAGCTGAGTAACCTTGGCCAGTCATTCTCTCTCAGCCCTAGGAAGAAGCCAATGGCAAACCACTTCTGAGTAACCTTGCCAAGATAACTGCAGGGACTTGTCCAGGCAGTCTCTGAGAATCAGACAGAATTGAATGGAAGAAAAAAAATATAGAAATACTATTTGCAATACTTCATAGATCCCCTAGCTCAGGGGTGGGGAACTGTGGCTCTTTTGCGACTTGTGGACTTCAACTCCCAGAATTCCTGAGGCAGCTATGTTGGTTCTGGAATTCTGGGAGTTGAAGTCCACAAGTCGCAAAAGAGCCACAGTTCCCCACCCCTGCGCCTAGCTGATCTATCTCAAGAAGAATCTTAGTAAATCTGAAAAAAATTACTGAAATTTTAATATATATAAATACACACACACATACACACACACACACACACACACATATTGGCTACAATAATATATAGATATTGGCAACAAAATAAAAGAACTGTAAAATGCAAAGAGCTGCTTTTGTTGGATCAGGCTAAAGTCTGAAACCATAAATAAAATATGTCCTGATTTCAGTCAAATCTTATCCTTACATTTATTTTATTGCTTCTTATCACCAGTTATCAAGCACTTTCATTTTTATTACAATTTTTATCATAAAAGTTTACTTTAGTATAGCACAGTATGCTTAAGTACGTTTTATTACTCTTAATCCAATGCACAGCTGTTTTTAAATATCTACAGTAATGCTATCCTATAATTTATAGAAAATCTTAATATAAATTAGAGACATGGAGCAATATCTTAGAATGAATAAATTGTTTAGAATACAGAATATAGTGCCTACAAAACCTATATAAAAAGTGCACAAACACATTTAAAGGGCTCACATTATAAGTGCCATGGTAAGAAAACATATGGGAACTTAAACAATTAGTCTTTGTTCAAAGACAGCAATAGCACAAAACCTGGCCATCTTTCTGGAGGTTTCTATTGGCTTGTTTAGTAAAAAGAAATAGTGTTTTCTTCTCCTCTAATCCAATGGAGTTTATGTATAAAAAGGTAAAGGTAAACATATGTGCTAGTCGTTCCTGGCTCTAGTGAGCAGTGCTCATCTCCGTTTCAAGTTGTGTCCATGGTCATGTGGCCAGCACGACTAAACGCCGAAGGCGCACAGAACAGTTACCTTCCCACCAAAGGTGGTTCCTATTTTTTCTACTTGCATTTTTACATTCTTTCGAACTGCTAGGTTGGCAGAAGCTGGGACAAGTAACTGGAACTCACTCCGTTACACAGCACTAGGGATTTGAACTGCCGACCTTTCAGATCAACAAGCTCAGTGTCTTAGCCACTAAGCCACCACGTTTATGTATGTTTATGTATAGATCCTACCAATCCAAACATATGCACATTGCAATGTGTTGAGTGTTAACTCAAAAGTTGCTTGTATGATGATTAATTCACTTCCAGTGCTACTTTTTAAAGTCAGGTCTCACCAGGTTGTTCAAAACTCTGTCTGAGGCCCAGCAAGGTAGCCTGTAGGCAATGCATATTGAACTATGGGCCAGCAAAGATGACTAGACATGGCAATGGATAACATTATAAAGATATTAAATAAGCACTAAGGGTATATTTAGAAACTATAGTTTAATGTACAATTACTGAGAATAATTGAAAGCTGCAACATGTCTTTGCTTGGAAGACTTGGAATTTTCAAGTGGAAATGGAAAAGGAAGATGATTGGTCTATTGACTGATGATGTCACAATCAACAGCCATTTTCATTGAGTGGATTTTTTCCTTAATTGAACTTTAAAATTGTTTGACTTTTTGTTTCCTTTTCAATGGTATACTCAATTTTGGATTAAAAACATCAAATAATTTTGTTTGTAATATTGACATCATAAATCATAATTGATACTGACGGAATACCTAGGAGTTCATATCCAAGTTAATAGTCACAAGTCCCATTACATAATTGTTCATTGTGCATTACATAACATATTTAATATTAGTCTTTAAGGATTAATAAAATATCCACTTCTTCCTTGAATAATTTTCTCCACTACTGAAGCTTCAATACTTCTAAGCTTTTATGGTAGTGATCAAAATTCAGGGCCATTTTTCACAGCAATCTAGCAGTCAAACTTAATAGACTTCTTCACTTTACACATGGTTAATCCTTCATTGCAGAAGAAGAAGAATGAAAATATATTTTGCATGAAACAATTGAGCCTTGCTGTAAGATGTTGGAACTGTAATGAAACATAATGCTAGTTGAAAACAACAATACCAACCTTTGTGAGAAATCAACTGGTCAAAAGATTCAGCCCATTTTTTTACAGTTTCAGGGGACTCACTGCACGAGACAAAAACAGAGGCGTCACCTGTTGTGTACATATTTGCAGATTTTCTTAATATATTTTATCTCTGGTTGATTTCAGTCTGTCATATTTCTCATGGTATTGAATAAGGATTTCTTAGAGGAAAAAAAAAAGCTTCAAAAAGCTTCTGATCTGATTTCGCTGATGTTTTTCCTATTGAATTATAAAAATAATCAATGTATTTGAAAGGAAGTGCTGCCTTCTGAGTCATTTTATTGTACACCATTAATCTTTTTAAATAGGTAAATGCATGTTTGACACCTTTGTTCTTTTAAAAGAAATAAATAACCCAAAGAGGCTGTTTTGTTTGTGGTGGGTCAATGATCTTTGAAACGGTTTTGTACATAAAAGCTTGGGAAAGAAAGAGAATTGTTCACACTGAGATGTGGTTTCGAACACTGCCGAAGACACTGCGACCACAGGCTATTTTTAACATTATACAGGAAGCTTTATGGTATTCAGAAAGAAGGATGCAATAGCAGTGGTGCCGGGACATAAGCACACTATTTATTTACAGCAACTTTCACCAAATGCCATGCTATTTTGGAAGGACTTATATTTAATGTAGGAGATGAGAAAGAAGGTTGCTTTTCTTTTCTTTTCTTTTCTTTTTAAGCCAACTATGTCAAATTGTCCATAGTGGTCACTGGTCTTTGACACTGTAGCTCACCGAAAGGTACACGGAACACTCTCAACCATTCTTCTGCTAAAAGGTTTGGGAAATGACCTTTTCAAGTACGCGCTGGGCTGCTTTCACAAACAGTTGAGAAAGTTTGGTTTTAGATAGAACATAATATGCAGTGCAACCCTGGAGAAGTATGCAAAATAAATTAATTTAGAGGGAAATTCATTTGCAGAGGGAAACAAATAATGAAGAGATAAAGACAATAGCAGGCACGGTTGGTAACCTAGCTGAGACAGAACAGATTACCATTTGCAACCTTCTCAGCTTACTTCTGACAAGCAAAGTCAGTGGGGAGTTGGATTTGCTTCACGACTGCATAACTTGTTTAACAACTGCACTGATTCACTTAACAACCATAGCAAAAAAAAGCTCATAAAATCAGGTAAGATTCCCTTAACAATTGCTTTACTTAGCCCTGAAAATTCTGATCCCAATTGCGGTTGTAAGTGGAGGACTATGTCTTTTTAAACAGAAATCAGAAGTCAATTCACAAATATTTATCCATTTTATAGATGGGGACACTTAGGTGGAGATTAGACTTCAGAATGTCAGTGAACCTATAGCTGAAAACATGCACACCCAAAAAAGAAGACTTCATAATGATATATACACTGAGAAAAAGAATATGTGACAATTGAAAAACATGAATATATTAAGGCAATGTTTCTTTCCACTACCAGAACTCCCCAGTTGGTATACTGGGTGGAAAATGCTATGAGTTGAAGTATTAAGGAAATTGATATTAAAATTGATATTGAAAATACCTAACATTTAACCATTTTTACAAAGTGCACATAAAGAAAGAAAGAAACAGGACACAAGATGTCACAAAATCAAACCAAATAACAGAGCAAAAAGGATTGTGGGAAGATGTGGTCCCTGCAAAAAATAATTCTTAAAAAAAAAGCCTTGTAAGAATTCTATTAAGAATTTCAAAAATTCAGTGAGATCTCATAAACATCATCATAGATGCAAGTGTCTGTGTTTTGAGGGGCCATCACTGAGCTGCACAGGAACTGAAAGATGTTCCTTTTTCTTTATCAAAACGTGGTGATGAACCATCATATTAGTACTATGCTGACACCTTCCTCCACTTCCCCTCAAATGTTTCAATTCTTTAAGGGTTTTTTTTTTGCTTGCAAGTTCCTTTAGCATTTGGGGGTGGGTTTTTTGAATATCTTTCACTGTAGTAAATGAAGTTGGGAGTTGAAGTCCATACATTTTAAAATTACTGTTGAGAAAACACTGATTGACAATGCTGACGAAATCAAAACAACCTGTAAGATAGGCATGCTATAGATGTTCTGAATTAAATATGACTTCTTCTTTAGGGCACTCTTTTTAATTATATATTTCGCTAATTTCTAAAACAAGTCTCACCTTGATGCTTTTGTTAGTTGTTCAAATTTGTCAAAATTCATATTTGGGTGCAATTCAGATTTATGCAAGAGACTTAGCCGGTTCCTTTTTTCAAGAGATCTACAAGAAAATGAAAGTTACTGCAGTAAGATTTTCAAACATTTCTCTCTTGCCAGCTCAGAGTGCTCTGTAAAGCTCATTGCTTCCCTTTCACATATGATTCCATAAACGTTGATGCTATTTTCCCATTTGCAGGAGAGAATAATAGATTTCTCACTTACACCTCTGAATATTTTTACATACAGAATCATCTGCAAAGGGTAAATGAACATCTTTTCATGTTGCTAGTCTTTCACATTTACTTTGGTGACAAGATCAGTAGGGACTTGAGAGGGGGAAGGAATAGGCTTAATCTTAGTGAAGCCAGGCTGAGATCATGAGCTTCTGATACAAAAGAGGAAATTCAGTAGCTGAAATGATTACAATGAAACACATTTCATGATGCATTCAAATTTCTTTGAATGCATTAGCTAGTATATCGCTGCCACAGAAAGTGCTGCTTTCTTTGATAATATCGAATAATGCAAAGGGGCTAATGATGTGGTATAATAATGGCTTTCCTTTCCTCTGTTCTGATTCCTTGGCTGCTATATCATAGGATGTGTACAAGTAGATGCTATCACCTCAAGAGACAAAAACAAAATGGAAGTGGAGCTTTCAGCCAAACTACCCATCCATTAAAATTAGCATTAGGACTTTTTTTCTTGCACCACTATTTTTTTTATGCTTTCGTGTCAGCATTAACTCCTGTTGACTGTCTGATCAAGCCCCTGAAGTTTTCTTGACAAGGTTTTTCAAAATTGGTTTGTGATTGCCTACTTTGTAAAGAAGGTGATTGGCCCATAGTCATCCAGCTGGCTTCATAGTTAAGGAGGGACTAGAACTCATAGTTTTTTTCCTGATGTTTAACCGTAGCTCTCTTGTACCCATATTACTTGTATTGTATTTTAGTTACTATAATGAATATAGAAAAAGAGGATTAATGTATGCATAGGTGTATACATCTTTTTATGGATAAAACATCTGGCATCTGAGTGGCCTCCTTGACCTACAAAAAGGATAGAAAAAAAAGCTAAACCCCAGTTACATTTAATCTGATGACATTTAATATAATTTTCAAGCATTTCAGAATTTCATCCTTCTCTTTCATTATAAATAGCAAAGTTTTCTGGAGACCATAGCCAAAATTTTGAGAGTTGAATACAGGTTGTGTATTGAATTGGCACAACCTGGTTCTCCCCAAATATAACCATGCAGCTTGAGAATTCAAGGCATTGTATCCAAAGCTTCTAGATGGCATCAAATCTTGCTTATTTATTTAACAAACTTATATGGCTGTCTATCTAAGCAATGGAACAATGAACAGTGAATAAAAATACAATGCATATTAAAATTCAATTTATCAAGGTGTTTGTAAAAAACTTCTTGCCCACACAGCACATGCACAATGCTGGGTCCCACTAATAATGTAGTCCCAATACCGGGGGTGGGAGGTGTCACGTTTCCATGGCTTCCTTGAAGGCTGGCAGGTCAAGATTATATCTGGGGGAGGGGGGAAACTGATCTATAACAAGGAACATAGAGACAGCCTTGATGGAAATATTCAGAAGCTGATACAAAAGGGGAAAAAAAGACAGTTTTAGGAAGAGACACAAGCTGGCTCTTCCCTGAATCAGTAAGGTATAAGTGAGAGGAAAATCACAATATGTCCATAGAATATATCTCAATGAAGGTTAGTTTTAGTCTAGGACCTGTGGTGGCACATTGGTTAGAATGCAGTATAGCAGGCCACCTCTTCCCACAGCTTAGAGTTCAATCGTGACCAGCTCAAGGTTGACTCAGCCTTCCATTTTTCCAAGGTTGGTAAAATGACCCAGATTGTTGGGGGCAATATGATAACACTGTAAAGTGCTGAGAGAGATTGCTATAAAACACTATGGAATGATGTATAAGTCTAAGTGCTATTGCTATTTTGTGGAATTTGTTTCCTGATGTGGACAACCTCAAAAGGCTGAAAATGTCAAGAAGGCACACTTTGTAGGTTCTATCAGTGACATTGGTCACCCAAAACATGGCAACCTGACAATCTGGATAGACCACCAAAGATAGGCAAACGTATAAGTGTTTAGGAAAACAATTAGCTTTGTGTACATAATACCCAAAGTAACACTTACAAACTAAATTTTTAAAAATAATCTAAGAACTTAGAAATTTTGTAAGTATGCAATCAATATTCATTATTTGCATCACAGTCTAGCATAGCAATATGACTAAGGTTTTTTTTTGTGTGTTTTCAAGTATTATTGCTAAACATCACAAAGATGACATTTGTCTATCACTTTGCATTTTTGGGTTCTTTGTATTTATTCAAATCATCATACATATAAACAAGAAACCACTTCCTCACTTTCCAGTATTAAAGATATGAGTGTTGCTGTTTACATAACCAAAATGTACCAGCTATCAGTTGTGCCCAGTACGGAAGTGTTAGCAGGCTCGCAGGAAATCAAAAATTTGCAAGAGTGCAAATACTTAAAGGGGAAAAAATAACTAAAAGAGAATCGGTATGATGATATCATGAGGCCTGAATATGTGCCCCAGACATGGAATAATGAAAATTACTGAAATCTAGAAACATATAATATTTGCCTTGCAATTATATTGCAGGTTTCATTTGCCACTCTATGCTGACATTCTTAACCAGGATGATGTTGGCATACCCTTTTAATGTGAGTAGCCACACACAAGCAAACCTTGGTAAAACACCAAGGCACTGCTGTAAATGACCTTTTTTTTTCTCTTTGACTGGATCTGTGATCATAAAATCCAGCCAAGAGGTGTAATTCTTGGTTGCAAACTTTAGAAATGTTGCGCTACCAGTGTTCATAGCGTGAGAAGGGGAGCAAGTGGTGAAACCACTGGATCCCGTCCAGTTTGCAAGAAAGGTACAGGGCATCACCATACAATAAAATAGACTGGCATGCAAGGAAACATAATCATGTATTGGGTTTAGGTACTGGGGGGGGGGGGGAACAGTGTTCAATTGTCATGCAGGATTTCAGAGCAGCACTTAAAGAAAACCAAACAGTATCGGAGGATATTAAATTAATTAAATTAAATTATTTCTTAATTGTGTTTCAAAGAACTGACCCTTCAATAGGCAGAAGTAATGTGTTTTCCCCTTTATACATTTTCTCAGTATTGTTGGCATTCTGAAAGGAGACCAGTGTTCTGAGACAGAATTCTTTAGCAAATACGCATGACTGAAGTTAAACTTAATCAAGACAGGGAATGTTGTTTTCTGCTGAAAGGACACATTGGTTTGAGTTGATAACTACTTATTTTGACTCTTAGCAATGTTAACATCCATATTTATTTTATTTTATTTTGGGAGAGGGGATGCTTTTGAAATCTGCCCTCTTTTGACTGTAGGTGTGTGGGCAGGTACTTAGCCTTGATTAGCCCTGATAACCAGATCTTACAATAGCTTTGCACTTAGATCTTTAGTTCTGATTATGAATTAGCTAAACATCTTTCATTTTTACTTCAAAAAGAGGAACACATATCTCCATATACAGAATTCTGATCTGAGTGATTGGGAACTGTTTAAACTGTTACTTCATTGTTTATTTTGCTTTTCATCAAAGAGATATACTGGCCGCTTTATAGGACAACTTCTGAGACAACTAACTGAATTGCTTGGGTCTGCTTGGAAAAAAAAATGGTTCTTTTTTCTCTCATATTTTTATTTAAACATTTTATACTCTGCCAGAGTCACATAGTTGGAGTTGGGAAGCTGTACAAACTTCCAAAATACATAAATAACATTCAAATTTTAACAGAGCTTTTCAGAGCTAGTATGCTCTTTCTGTGGATTGGCAAATCCCCTCCCCCCAAAAAACCTTAAAATATGCATATATTTGCAACGGTTTTCACTTCATGCTATGTATTTGGCCATATGTGCCCCCGTTTCTGCATTTAGCAACATTTGTTACCTGCAATAAAAATTAGTAATTTTTGCGCGACTGCAGGCTCCTCACTACATCTTGATTTGGGGGTGGGTGGGTGGAGGGGAGGGAAGGATTGAATAAAACCTGCATTGAAACAAGAACATGCTCTTATCTTCCCTGTAGCTGCAAAAGGCTCGATGGAATTTATTCCCTCTCTCACAATTTCTTCTCCATTTTTTGAACTGTAGGTCAGTGCTTGCCTCTTAGACTTCTGGCCTTCTCTCTTCTTTTCAAAGCTCTATCCTGCATGCTGTTTCTGCCCTGAGTAGAGGAATGCAATCTGGACTCAGGTACTTTGTTGCTTTTCCACACTGAGCAAGAAAGTAAAAAAAAAAAGTAATGAACAGTCGAAACCAAAGCCCTCGGTCTCTTACCTGTTTCCTGTGTCTGGCTTTGCCCCTTCTCTATTCAAGGATTTCATGATTTTACAGAGAGTTTTCACTCTTGATGCCGAGTTGAGCTGAGAGGGTAAAACCAGCGGGTTCTCCATTTTCCGTGTAAGCACTCTGTCAGATTAGATCTCCCTCTGATCTTCTTTCAGTTGCACGTGAATAAATCCTCAAGGACTGGATTGCTCTTTGTTATGTTGCACTTACTTTGAATCTTGATTATTTGGCATGGGTTATTCAGTTTGTAGGATGCTTCCCCACTACAGTCCTAGCTGCTGTGATAAGCACACGTGACCTTTTAGAGAAGTTCTTTTTTTTTTTCACCCAGAAGTCATTTCTTCAAAAGAGAGAGATTAGAAAAAGGCTTATGTTTTGCAAGTTGGAAAGATAAACATAGGCCTTCCCTCAACTTGTGGTTGTAGCTTGCGGTTAGCTGATATGAATGCGATATTTGGTCAAACAAGATGGCCTTTAGCACACTATATTGAGAACTAAACAAAATCAGCCACACAGAGCAGCATGAGGGAAAATTGATATGATTTCCTCTTATTACAGGTTTTTTTAAGCAGAACTTAAAATAGCTTAAAGGGCTGCAAGTAGTTGTTCAGTTAGGCACTGATGAAGACAGTGATGTTAACTTCAGCTGTGCTATTTTGAGTGCTTTTAAAAACTATTTTATTTATTTCAAGACATTCAGACCTACTCCTAAGAGGGCAATATTCTGTGAATGGGCTAATGCTGTCTTCATCATATGTAGTGGCAGGTTTCAATTTTTTTACCACCGGTTCTGTGGGCATGGCTTATTTTATGGGCATGGCTTGGCAGTCATGTGACTGGGTGGGAGTGGTTTGGTGGTCATGTGACTGGGTGGGCATGACCAATTTAGCCATCCATTTTGCCAAATTACCATTTTGTCATTAAGCAATACACAGCATCCCCCTTTTCTATTCTTTTTAATACTGCATGAAGTATTGACCTCTACTCCATGCACTTGGGGATCCCCAAATGGTGAGGATTTCTTTCTTTCTTTCCTTCTTTCTCTCTTGAAGCCCCGCACCCTGCTTTTATTCCCAGGGGCTGCATGGAGTAGAGGTCTGCAAACTTGGCAACTTTAAGACTTGTGGACTTCAACTCCCAGAATTCAGTTCTGCTGGCTGGAGAATTCTGGGAGTTGAAGTCCGCAAGTCTTAAAGTTGCCAAGTTTGCAGAACTTTGGCATGGAGTTGAGAGATTATTGAAAGTGTGGCTTAGCTTAGGCTAAACTAATCAATAGTGGAAGGGAGGGAGGAAAGGGAGAAAAAGGGAAGGGAAAGTGAATGTAATATGGATGGATGGATAGAGGGAGGGAGAGAAAAAGGAGAGGAAGGAAGGACCAGAAACCTGGCACTAGAGATTTGCTTCAGAGGATGCTTTGAAACAGTACAGCAATCCAGGGCTGGAAGGGACCTCAGAGGTCATCTAGTCCAACCTCCTGCTGCAGCAGGAGACCTTAGATCATCTTGGTTATTTAGTGCCCCCTAACACAGAGGAGAAATTCCCAGAAATCCCCAGGCATTGCCAACCTCTCCCCCCTAGTAAAAAAAAAAAAAACAACCTAGAGCAAAAACTTCATGTAGTATTAAAAAGAATGGAAAAAGGGGGCTGCTGTGTATTGCTTAATACAGTGTTTTTCAACCTTGGCAACTTGAAGATGTCTGGACTTCAACTCCCAGAATTCCCCAGCCAGCGGGGAATTCTGGGAGTTGAAGTCCAGACATCTTCAAGTTGCCAAGGTTGAAAAACACTGGCTTAATAGACTGCTAAATTGGCAAAATTTAGCTATCCTCTATTTTGGGCCTAGCAGGCCTCCCTGAAGCCTGCTGGGAGCCAAAATGGGGCTGGTGGGAATCCTGGAAGGGACAGGGAAATATAAGGTTGCGAGCCTGGTGGGGATGGTGGGGGGAGGGGTGCAGCAAGCTCCGTGGGGTGGGCTAGAGAGACTTAGCTGTAGGCAGGAGGAGGAGGCAGTTCAACTGGGGCTCAGGGCAGGCACCACGTGGAAGCTTAGGCAGGGAAGCCACCCCGGAGGTGAGGAGTGACTCGGTGGGGTGGGTGGGCGGGCGGGGCATTTGTACTTAAAACAGTCTGTGCATGCGCAGAACAGTAAAAAGGGGGAAAAAAACATTTTTCCATGAGGATTGTTCTGTGCATGTGCAGAACAGAAAACCAAGATGGCGCCGTACCGGTAAGGTCACGCGTCTGCTGGAGTTACTACCTATTCACCTGTACCGGACTGAATAGGCAGGAACCCACCTCTGATCATATGATAACTATGTGAAGAAGGTTATATTGAGTGGCAAAACACAATAGACCTTTGGATGGTGCATTTTTGATTGACAGTTTTTCACCCACAATTTGCAAATCAAAGTGTGTCTATTTCCTTCAAGCACATATTGTACCCACTTAATATGAACCACAGCTGCCATTCTTTATCATGTCTGAATAACAGCTCTACAAAATGTCACCAGAATTTGAGTCACAATATTCATTGTGAATTTCTACAGTTACTTTAGAACTACACGAGTTGGAAACTGCAGTTTGAATCCCAGCTTTGAAATGTTTGTATGTGAGAAATTGCATTTTGTGTTGAACCTCAGAATCCTGTTTCACATCCTGTGACTTCTAACTAGCCACAGAAACATTCAGTAAAAATGAACACATCTTATAGACATGAATATCTCACCTCTCTATTTTAACATTTCACATTCTAACTTTTCTCACATGGTCCTTTTCTTTATATAATATTTGCACAGAAGATATGTATATTTATCAGTTCCTATGAAACAGAGCTTTTAATGGCCTGGTGCGACAGCATCTGTTTTTTATGTCTAAATAATTTGAAGAGTGTCTATTTTATTAATCCATTTATGATAGTTTGTATTTTAATGCTTGCTTATGACATATAATAAAAGTATTTGTAAATGACAAATAACCACTGCTACCAATTGTCTCGTTTTAAAATGAAATATAAGCAAATCTGCGTTCTATTCAGGGAAGAAATAGCATGCAGGATAGAGCTTTGAAAAGAAGAGAGAAAGTTAGAAGTCTTAGAGGTGAGCACCAGTGGTGGGTTATCACCGGTATGCCTGGTACGGGCATACTGGTGCCTGCCAGGAGCACTAGGTATCGTTCAGGTATGGTGCTCCAGAGGGCCCACCCATCCGCTCACACTCCTTACCGGTATTTGAAGTTTTCGGTGTTTCCGCGCATGGAGCGTAAGGCGCCTGTGTGACGTTCCACCAAGCTGCTTTAGCATCGCGGAGGTGTGGCGGAGCATTGCGGGCAGTAAGTACGCATGTGTGTGCTGTGTGTGGGTGTGTGCATGCTTGCACGTGTTCATGTGGTGGACGCCCAGTCCCGTTGCACCGTACTGGTTGCAACGGGATACGAACCCACCATGGGATATGGTGAGCACAGACCTACAGTTCAAAGAAGGTCCGTAATACTTTTGCAAATTTTACTCAGAATTCTATTTTGTTCCACAATAAGCTGTAGAGTTATTTGTTTGTTTGTTTGAATTAAAACACTTCTTCTAAAACATGTTGATATATATGTAATTGTCTATTTGCAAAATAAATATTAAATATCCGTCTTTTCCAAGTTATGTTATTTGAATGTGCATTTAAGTCATTGGTATAGACCAGTGTTTCTCAAACTTGGCGACTTTAAGTCCTGTGGACTTCAACTCCCAGAATTCCCCAGCCAGCTATGCTGGCTGGGGGATTCTGGGAGTTGAAGTCCACAGGACTTAAAGTCACCAAGTTTGAGAAACACTGGTATAGACCAAGCAACTTTTACATTATCTGTTGAGTGGATTGTGAAAGTTGGAGTAGGTCTGTAATATGATGGCAACTATTACTACCTTACATAAATTAGTATTGTTAGTGTGCAGTGCAAATGTGCAGTATTTCCCCAAAGACCTATGAAGTTCTTTTCATTATAAGCTAAATATACAAGTGAAGTGAAGGATAAGAAGAAAGACTAATGAGGTTGAATGAGACAAAGAAAACCCGACCCCATATCAGAAATAAAAATGTTTAACTCCAGGAAGACAGAAAATCATCTCAGGAAGGAAGAAATAAAGAAAGTAGCAAAGAAAAACAAGATGAATCAAAAGTGAAAAAACAGAGTAAGGGGGGGAGTGTAAATAACAAATGCAATTAGTTAATTTACTATTAATGTTACTGAAGAAGCCACATATACGGCTTTACTTTCTATTACAGGCAAACCCAGGGCCAGTCCTACAGAAGAGTGGAGCAATTGCCTTAACCATCAGATGCTGGAAACCACAAGCCATTCCATCTGAGCCTCTAAATAACAGAATAACAGAGTTGGAAGGAACTTTGGAGGTCTTCTATTCCAACCCTCTGCACAAGCAGGAGACCCTAATCCATTCCAGACAAATAACTGTCCAGACTTTTCTTAAAAGCGTCCAGTGATGGAACACCCATGACTTCTGGAAGCAAGCCATTTCACTGGTTAATTGTTCTCGCTGTTAGGAAATGTCTCCTTATTTCTAGATTGTGTCTCTCCATGATTAGTTTCCATCTATTGTTTCTTGTCTTGCCTTCTGGTGCTTTGGAAAATAGAAAATGTGCTCTAACTTGAAGCAGCTAGACCTGCACTCAAACAGCAAGATTAAAACACTAGCATGCTAGCATATGAGCATAAGGCACAGGAAGGCATAGGTGCCATCATCTTATTCCTTGCTTCTGATAGCACAATCTCTTAAAGGTAAAGGTTCTCTACACACATATGTGCTAGTCATTCCTGACTCTAGGGGGCAGTGCTCTTTTCCATTTCAAAGCCAAAGAGCCAGCGCTGTCCAAAGACGTCTCTATGGTCATATGGCCAGCATGACTAAATGCCAAAGGTGAATGGAACACTGTTACCTTCTCATCAAAGGTGGTTCCTATTTTTCTATTTGCATTTTTACAAGCTTTCAAACTGCTAGGTTGGCAGAAGCTGGTACAAGTAACAGGCGCTCACTCTGTTATGCGGCACTAGGGATTCGAACCACCAAACTGTCAATCTTTCTGATCGACAAGCTCAGTGTCTTAGCCACTGAGCCACCGCGTCCCTGTGACAATCTCTTACACTGGCCTAATTTTTGATGGAAAAAGTATGGACTTGAACAGGCTGACCTTGTTTACATCATCATTATATATGGTTGCAAATGTTTTCTTTCCTTCTCATTCATTTTCTTTAACAAAGCAATATTGATTAATTGGATTTTTAAAAAGGTAAGATCTATATATTCTGGCTTCATATGCCTCCATATATATTGTCTTAGATCATTTGGAGACTAAGAAGCTTTTTCAGAGGACCTTAATAAAAGCAATACTTAGGATGGCTGAGTGAAATCATTTCCTTGTATGTGAAACACTAAATAAAATCAGGCAGCCTGCTTCATTATCTTGCCTCTTGTCTATTTGCTGGAAAATGTGGATTAGACAGATGTGGGTGTTTTTATTTATTTAATAAAAGGCACTACTCCACATGCTATCATTTACACTCTATGCAAATATTTTCATTATTCTCATACCTGAAATTTATTTTTTTAAATTCATTGTCACGAGAATTTTCTCATACACATTAATATACTGTAGTGATACTTAAATAACATCAGAACCAGGCTTGGTCAGAGATGGGAATGACATGGTCTTGTGCTACTGAGTGACTCCCTCGCTATCACAGGCAGTCCAAGAGGGCAGCAGCACCCTACATCAGCCAGACCAGCTGCCCATAGTCCCTCTGTGTTGATGCTGCCCTGAATTCAGACATAGGTGGACGCACTCTGGCCTGTATGTATGCGAGTGGTTTACAGCTTCTTTCCCATAGCAGAAAGGAATATTTAGGCAGCAAATTTTTTTGCTGTATTCAGGAAAGTCTTTGTACAGAGTCTAGGTGTTAGAAACTCTGCTTAATTCTATAAAAATGGTAGCAGAGGAGTATTCTAAAGCCATACAGATCGGTAGCAGAGGATGATTACATAGCCATACAGATCAAATAAGATATGCAGTGTACTGTCACCATGGGTTTTGTTGCTTAATGATTTCAACTGTCATAGGAAAAACTCTCCTCAGAACAAAAGGAACCCTGAATTATAGATGCAAACTAAACACTGCCATCTACTTGCTGAATAATTCTGTAGTTGTTGCAGTATCAAATACATTCTAACATGTATTCCAACACTCCCACTCAACAGCTATTCCCTATAATAGTTCCATTTCTAACCTGTTAGAAATTCTGTTTTATTCTATAGAAATGGTAGCAGATAATTATTCTGTAGCCATGCAGATTGGTAGCAGAGGATGGTTACATAGCCAATGTACAGTGCATAGGCACCATGGACCTTGCTACTTAACAATTTCAACAGGAGACAGGAAAAAGTTTCATCAGAACAAAATAAATCATAGTTTATAACCATAGATGCAAACTAAACACTGCCATCTACCGGCTGAATAATTCTGTAGTTGTTGCAATACAAAATACATTTTAACATGTATTCCAACAGTAGGGGCTCCCGCTTAAGCATGGGTTTGGACTACACGACCTCCAAGGTTTCTTTCAATCCTGTTATTCTATGTTTTATGTTCTAAGATATCACATCACCTTTGTTTTTTGTTAAATGTCATATAAGCCCTGGAAGAATCCACCTGCAAACAGTGACTTGGCCTGTAAGAGTTTAGGTCTAGTGATGGGGGCTCATATGATTTATATTTACATAATCCAAACTAGGGCTTCTGAAAATATCCAGAAAAGCTTTTAAAATCCTAAAAGAACTATTTCAGCTCCCAGAAGGACCCTCTCATTGATAACAAAGCAACTAACAAAGTTGTTGAACTAATTATTTTTTAAAGCACTTCTGAAGCCTGAAAACATTTGCTTCTATGTATGACTTTCTTATTCTGGAGCAACTCTTTTCTTCTTAACATATTTTTATTTTCTTCTAGGAGTTTCATAATCCACCATATTTTTCAGAGTATAAGACACACCTTTTTCCCTCAAAAAAAGAGTCTTAAAAGAGTCTTAAAATCTGGGTGCGTCTTATACACTGAATACAGCATTTTTCCTAAAAACCAGCCCCCTAAAGCCCGTTTTTTGCTCAATTTTGCCCCCCCCAGCCCCCAGCACCACTCTATAAGTTTTCCTAATGCCCTTTTTTTTGGCAAAAAATCGGCCCGTTTTCACAAAAAACATGCTGTTTTTTGCTAGTTTTTGTCCCCTCACCCCCCCAGGAACACTCTATAAGCCTCGTAAGAGCTATTCATGCCCCTTTTTTGGGGAAAAAAAATGGGTCTGTTTTTGTGAAAAACGGGCCGTTTTCGGGAGGTTTGCAGAGTGCAAAAACTTTTTTTTTATTTTGCCTCTTCAAAACCTTGGTGTGTCTTATACTCTGGTGTGTCTTATACTCCAAAAAATACAGTATTTAATTTACAAAAATACTAGAAATGCCTTCCCAGCTATTTCTTCTTTATTCTTGCTATAGTAACACAAGCAGGCATGTAATTGGTATTGTGCACAACTAACTGTCCTGCAATATTTCTTAGCTCAGCATTTGCCTACAAAAATGTCAATCCTATTACAGTCAGTTTGTGAAGATGAGCAGGCCACTCTACATGAAGGAGCTTCGCCGTTGCTGCATAAAGGTGATTTAAAGGCTATGAATAAACTCCATTTAGTTCCCATGCCACCACATTTATTTAAAACAATGTGTGTTATTGGGGGAAAACGCTGAATAGAACAAAGTCATTTATGTATTTTCCTCATTATATGTTCTTTGTGGGGTTCAGATTGTTGTTGTTGTGTGTGAGAGAAAAGAAATAGAGAGAAAAGAAATAGAAACTAGGAAAGGAATTGCTGCTTGATAACAATTCCTCTTTGCCGTTGGCAAATGGATTCCAAACTGTATATATTTTTGCAGTGTGTCATTGTATGTAAATCTCTGCAGAAGCTTTTTGACTGGAAGTGACAGAGTATGTGCACAAGCAGGCCTAATTTAAAACCTTTTTATTATGCTTTTAACCTTATAGCCTCTGGCGAAAGCAACCTATTCTTTGTCTGGCAGCCTACAGTGCAAAGAAGAGAAAAATAGTCCAAAATACGGGTAGAAAATAAAGGCAGTGTTAGAGAGTGAACGACGGTCCACTCGCTTTCGGCTCTGTCTCTTGTTATGATGAGTAGGTGGGTAGGGATTTCAATTGAAAAGAGATTCTATGCATACAATGGGAAGTGATGCTTCTCTCAACTTTCCCTTTTAGCTATTATAATCTGTTTTTTAATAGCCCTGGTGGTTTATGTCAGGGCAGCATTCAGCCAGGGTCACTTAAAAAAAAAACATTATTCAGTACGATATCAAAAAAATGTTAGTGTCGCTCCTCAAACTGATATTTCTTACAGTTCTTCTAATGCCTCAGAATTATACAGAAAGTGATTCTTCTTTGTGCTGAATAGCAGATGCTCCAGACACTTAGCAGAGATGTGGTGGACACAAAATAACTGAAGGGACCTTGGAGGTCTTCTGGTCCTGCTTCTCAGGCAGGAAACCCTGTACCATATCAGACAATGCTTTTCCAACTTCTTCTTAAAAACATCCATTGTTGAAGCATCCACAACTTCTGGAGGCAAGACATTCCACTGATTAATTGTTCTAACTGTCAAGAAATGCCTCCTTAGTTCTACCTTGCTTCTCTCCTTTATTCGTTTCCATGTACTGCTTCTTGTCCTGTCTTAAGGGGCTTTGGAAAATAGATTGACTCCCTCTTCTTTGTGGCAAACTCATAGATATTGGAATGCTGCTATCATGTCACCCCTAGTCCTTTTCATTAAACTAGACATACTCAATTCCAGCAGCAGTTCTCCATATGTTTTAGTCTCCACTCCCCTAATCGCCTTTATTGCTCTTCTCCATACTGTTTCTAGAGTCTCAATATCTCTTCTACATCATGGAAACCAAAACTGGATGCCATCATCCAAGTGTGGTCTTAACAAGGCATTATAAATTGGTATTAACACTTCACATGATCTTGATTCTATCCCTCCATTAACACAGCCTAGGACTGCATTGGCTTTTTTTTTTTTTTGGCAGCTACAGCACACTGCTGGTTCATATTTAAGTGATTGTCCACTAGGACTCCAAGATCCCTCTCACAATTATTACTATTGAGCCATGTACTGTCTATATTATACCCGTGCCTTTGATTTTTCTTGCTGAAATGTAGCATCTTACTTTTTTCACCATTAAACTTTGAGTTTAATGGTGAGATAGGACTCAATGTTCAAGATTCTTCTGTATCTTAAGCTTATCTTCTGGAGTGTTGGCTATTCCTTCCAACATGGTGTCATCTGCAAATTTCATGAGTGCCCCATCTGCCTCATCATACCTCATCTACCTTCTATCCCCTCATCTACCTATACCTATTCCTCCAACTAGAAAATAGAGGTTAGGAACAATATAATAGCAGAGGTGCTACATCTGGTTCAAGATAAAGATAAACAAACATACAAACAAACCTGATTTATCCATTTTAAAAATGCACCACCTGGACCAAGAAACAGAAGAAGCTATCAGGGACTTCCGGTTCCGGCTGCCGACGGCGACGGGCAGGCTCTGCTCGCCCCACGCTTTCCCAGTGGGCCCCTCACTCCTTGGGGGGCACAGGACGCCCCGTAGAGTCTCCTGCCGGAGGGGAGGCACCGCGGGGGATCCTCCGAGTCGGCAGCGGCCGGGGGGGGCGCATCGCCCCAGGCACTGGGGAGCATGATGGGGAGGCGCTCCGGTGTCTTCGCAGCGAGGCAGCGGGAAGAATGAACAATCAGAAGGACGCAGCTGTGGTGCGGTGAGGCAGAATCCACACTCCATTCCCTTTGCTTACTCGAAAGAAATTGCCAGCCACCTAAAATCTTCTTTCGACTTGGTTTTGAGAAGCGCGGCTGGAGGGAAGGGGATTTTCCCCCCCCTCGGACAGGCAGCTGTTAACTATTGTTGCTCTCAGCCCTAGGGGGAGGAGGCAGGGAGAGAGCCAACTAATGACGCCACGCTCATAGCGAAGGCGAATTTCGGATTTAAACTTATAATGGAATGATGATCTGGAAACTTTGGAAACTTTGAAACTTTTGTTATGCCTCCTAAGCACGAAGCTGGCAGGGCAAGATGGCACACTTCCGTTGTCTTCATAAACAGTGACAACTGACTCCACCTATAAAACTTCAGGCTTCCGGTCTTTGTCTCCGTGCTACTCAGATAAATTTCTTGCTGTTTGTGACTTTTTGGACTCCCTGGACTGAAAAACTTTACTCTATCACCAGTGTGACTAGAAAAACCCTCTTCTGCCTGGACCTTTTGTCTCCTGAACTCTCTGGGCGGTTCTACCTTTCTGACTGATCATTCTCTGTATTGATTGAACTCTTTATTGTATACATAATGTCACGCAAAAAACCACCTCCTGGCAAGCCTGGCTTTGCTGCCTCTGCCCCGACATCTACAACATCCAGTCCCAGTACACAATCAACGATGACATCTTTGATGCAGCCTAAAACCACTGAGACTAAATTCCAACAAATGTTTCAACAAATTTTACAGGGATAAGAGGAGATTAAAAGACAATTAAAAGAGATGAAAGAAGAAATTAAAGAGAACCAGGACCAGATCAGCAAAAACTCACAGAGACTGGATCTTTTGGAGGGTGGGACGGCTGAGATGAGGGAGGGGATGGAAGGGGTGCAGAAGGGGAACAAAGAACTTGACACCCAACAGATGAAAATAGAATTTGAGAGAATGTCCTTCTATCTTAGATTTCAAAATGTGGTAGAGACAGATGATGAAGACATAAGGGACATTATGACAAGTATTTTGGCTGAATACATTCAGAAAGAGAAACAACAGATGGGGTGGGAATTAGACTTGGTCTATAGAGTGAACTCAGCATATGCTAGAACACACAATGTACCCAGGGAGGTACACATTAAATTTCTTAGAAAAACCACAAGAGATGAAATTCTGAGTGCACAAAGGGGGCAAGCTTTGAAATACCAAGATAGGGAGATAACCATTCTGAAACAGATCCCCAAGAAAGTGAGGGAAAAAAGAAAAAACTATTCGCAATTAGCAAAGAAACTTTACCAGAAGGGGGTGTGGTTCAGATGGTTGATGCCTGAAGGTATGCTAATATTCTGGGAGGACACAAGAGTTAGAATTAATACACCCATAGAGGCACAGGCCTTTATGGAAAAAAAACAAAGCACTCCTAGATAAACCAGATGATCCTACAACAGACATGCAGGACACAGGAGGGGCTGGAGCTCTGCTGGTGGGGGGAGAAGGGGCAATACCAAGAAAACTCAGATCACAAAAATGAGTAAGAAAATCCACTTGATATAAATTGATCGAAATTATTAACTGAATTTACATGCTGACTATATATTGTTATTTAGTATTGAACTTTCTGTAATTGCATACTATGAGTATGGAGGGAGGGGACTCCTGCCGCACACTGCAACTGCCAAAATTTGTAACCTTTCCTTTACCCCTTTCCTTTCTTATTTCTTAAAAAAGCAATAAAACTTTGTTTAAAAAAAAAAGAAGAAGCTATCAGACAAAGAATCATTCCCAATGTGTAACATAATAGAGAAAACAAAACATTCAGCCAAAAGGAGAAGCGAGCACTAAAGACACTGAAACAAAATGAAAGCATCATCATCCTACTGCAGACGGACAATAGTAATGGACAAAACTGACTGCAAAGCTGAAAGCCATCTAAATGACACCAACACCTACCAAATAATCCACAATGATCCAGCAAAACAGCTAAAGAACAAAACAAAAGACACACTAAGAAAAATGTAAAAAGAAAACCAGTTAACACCACTAGAGAGAAAGCACATACAACCACAATATCAGAAGCAGCCATGCAATGACTTGAATCCATAGCAGTACCCACCATCCAACCAAATTTCTGGACATGCTACATTCATGACACTGTCATCATTATCAAATGTTACCAAATTGAAAAAACACACCACCTACTCAATAACATATTCCCTGGGATCAAATTCACATGCAAAGAAGAAACAGACAACAGACTCCTATTCCTTGACATCGACATAAGGAGACTAGACAATGGTGGACTGGAAACCTCCATCTATCACAAACCCACGCACATAGACCAGATTCTCAGCTTCACAAGCAACCACCTGACTGCAAACAAAAGAAGGTGTGTCCAGGCCCTCTTTAGAAAAGCCAGGACACACTGCAGCACTACAGTAAGAAAAGCAGAAAATAAATGGCTGCTTGACGTCTTTCTCCATAACAGCTATTTGAAAAACTTTGCATTCTGAAACACAGCATCCAAACCACAATATACCACACAACAAACCACCATGCAAAAACTGACCATACATGAAAGAGCTGTCACAAATGACAGCTAAAATCCCCCAACCCCTAGGATTAGCAATTGCCCACAAAACCATAGCCATGCTCCACCAGGAATTATCCAGAACTAAAGACAAGATACAGAAGGATGAAAGAAACAATGTCATTTACAAAATCAACTGTAACAATTGCAACCAATTCTACATGGGACAAACATCATATCAATTAAAAAACAGGATTCATGCAAACAGGCTGGCAGTCAAAAAACATAATCCCAAATCCTTAATCTCTACCCACAACGACACCAAACAGCACCAGTTCTATTGGAGCAACACAAAAATCATCAGCCGCACCACCATCTTCATGAGTTCATCGAAGTCTGGCACACCACAAGCACTTCCATCAACAGACACATTGACCTACAACCAGCCTACGAACTCCTCAGAATCAAAATCAACAGCACACCAATCAGAGACAGTACTGAACCTCAGCTAACCCACTCAAGCACTCCCAACCAGCACTTCACCACCCAAGACCCTCACCACCCCATCACAAAACCCATCCCAAGACTCTCACTTGTTACTCATCCATGACCCATCACAAGGCCTATCAAAAGACCCTGACCTGTTGTGAGCCTGACCTGACATTACTTTACCATCGTAAGACCTACTGACCACACGAAGTCTTTATAAATAGAACAACACTGACATCCCTTAAACTTCACTGAATATGTTACCTAGCCTGGTAATGAAACATTCAGAAAACACAGGCTCTGATAATGAACCTTCATCCTCAAACCTGATTCTCTGGAAGGATGGAATATGGACTTTTCTCCAATCCACAATGTGTCAGGTATGCCACTGACAGAAGATGAGAGTCCTCCCCACACATGGTAATTCCCTGGTCTTGCACAGAGGTGTACAGAGATGGGATTCTCTTAAGTATCCAAGTTTCTTTACAAACTAAATGCAGCATCAGAGAGTCATTGAATCCAAATTTAATTTTAAGCTGGTTTAATTTCATGTCTTCTTTTCAAGATGGAATATATCAGGGATATAGACCTCATAGTTCTTGACCAGCAGAGTGATCATATCAGTCTTAATTTACAAGTATGTTCCATTAAATTTAATGAATGATATTCTGCTATAAGATCAGATCTTCTCTTTGCCATTAGGGACATCTGTACTTCAATATTATAGAGAGGAGAACTGCAAAAGATTTTAGTGTGATTTTTAGAGGCCTCCAAAGTCAAATATCCATGTCTCATGGTGAATATCTTTCTTTGTTTGGGAAGAGGCAATAATTATATAGCTTGTCATTCCAAGGACAAAATAATCATAGCTTAAATCACATTAATTTAAAGAGGAATAAAACCATACACCTTTTTGCTACCTTGTTCATAATTTAAATAAATTCTGCTTTTCCTCAAGTTGTAATTGTAGGGATCTTTAGAGAATGTATTTTTTTTGTACATCAGGCAAAATCAATCTACATTAAAGGCATGCCCTCCTATGACATGCAAATGCCACATTTGAATTATTGATAAACAATATTTCTTTCTTTTTTCTATTTGTATTAAAAATGAATGTACCTAATCTCAGCTCTTTAACTGGTTTTTCTCCCCTGATGTTTAGAGGATCTGATAATTTCAAGTACAAGGATGGAGTCTCTCCTACAGAATGAATCTAGTTTTGTTGAGGCTACTCTTTCTTTCTTTCTTTCTTTCTTTCTTTCTTTCTTTCTTTCTTTCTTTCTTTCTTTCTTTCTTCTAACTTACTTACTTACTTACTTACTTACTTACTTACTTACTTACTTACTTACTTACTTACTTACAATGTGTTGTATATATCACCAAATGAGAAAGTTGGATACACTGTCACTGTAAAAAGTTATCAACCATTCTAGACTCCCAAGCTGATCCTGATCTCCCAATTTTATCTTTATCTTGTGGGTTGGAGCAACAAGCATTTCTCAACAAAGCACTACACAGCTGCCACTCAACCAATTCACTGCAAGCTTCGTATAACCTCAGAGGAATCATTATAGACAAAAAATAATGCCAATTTGGCCTTCTCTCTATTGGTAGCCCTTTGTTTTTCAACATTCTGTCTCCTGTTTATCTACGTATAAGGATCTTTAAAAAATAAAATTGCAGCTACCAAGATAGAAATGCACAGGAATATTGATCACCATATATTTTATGTGCTTTACTCTTCTTAGTGTAGGCTGGGTGGACAGGGGGAGGGGGAGAAATCTGCCTCTCTATTAATAACTGTTTAAAATTTTGTAGCAATTTTCAGGCTTGTGTTGATACATAGTGACCTGCATAGCTTATTTATCTCACTGCAGTTTCCTTCTTTATCACAAGGTCAGCCTTTATTAGTTAACCCTAAAACTCTTCTATGAGCATATAGAAGAGTCTAGCAAGGCTAGATAATCCAAAATATATTTTAAAAACCTGGAATCTTATTGCTTGCAAGCTTACAACACTAGGACTTTCCCCTTCCATTACATTTTTTTTACCACTTGCATTATATTTTCTAATCATAATAAGAAAGAATGTATGTAGGACAGAGTCCCTCCTTCCCCATAGCTAGATTTGAAGTAATCTATAATGCACGGCTAACCAAATGTGATGCAGCTGTGGAGATTCCAGCAAGAAATCATATTCCAAAACCAGTTCATTAAATGTTGAATTGCCTACTTGAGTGCAAAGATCTTTCATCAACTCATCAAGTAACTTCATTTAAAGATATTAGAAGGGCAACTTCCAAGACTCCTTTTCTTTTTCTTCATACTACAGTGGAAGATGAAGAGTTGAAAATTAAAACTGAATGCATTTGCATGTGAAAATGAATTTGGTGGCTCACAAGAAGCATTTCCACATTTATCAAAATTGGATGAATATTTATGATGAGCTTGCTCACTCTTGGAAGGAATTGTAATTGGACCAATCATTTTCCTTGATATGATAACCAATAAGCTGCCAACATATGGCTGCTTCATTTAGCCTTGGAGGAAATCCATTTCAGTCTCACAGAAAGATATATGTGTAAAAATAAATACTTGTACAATATATCTAAATGAAACAAATTTTACTTCATGTAAATTTGCTAACCGGGGAGTATAACCTGTCATAAAGTTTGGGTGAAAAAAATTCCTAGTTTTTGGTTTAAACTATATACTTTAAGTCAGTATTCCCAACTTAGCTCTTTTCAAACATGTAGTGACTAGATCCCTCAAATCTTTTGGCCATATGGCCAAGTCATCTGGAAAAAAGCTGGGAGTTGTAGTCCCATTACATCTGGAAGGCACAAGGTGGTGAACAGCTTCTTGTGATATCTTGTCAATCTTTTGCATTTTTCACATTGCCACAATGTGCAATTCATGCTTAGATATTTGAAAAAAATAACAATGATACTGTGTTTCTCCGAAAATAAGACAGGGGCTTATTTTTTTTTGACCCCTGAAATAAGCACTTGGCCTTATTTTGGGGAGGTCCGTCTTATTATTTTTGAGGTGCTGGAGGTGGCGAGTGTGGTCACCTCTTGGCTGCCGCTGTGTTGCAATATTTTTGGGGAGAGCTTATTTTCCGGGGAGGGTTTATTTTAGCGCATGCGCTCGAAAGCCCAATTGGGCTTACTATCTGAAGAGGTCTTATTTCCAGGGAAACAGGGTAGCATGTGGATTATGGGTGTGGATAAATATGATATATTAGCAAATATAATGCATTTGACACTGCCTTTTCCCCAGATTTTTTTAAAAATGTCCTAGCCTACTCTATTGCCCTTAGATACCTGGTAGCCTTATCTGGTTTTGTTAAAAAAGACTGGCCCTGTTTGGTAGTCTTTGAAAGTCAGTATTTTCTCTTAAACACATGCTGACAGGCAGTGGTGTAGAGAAAACCCCCTTCTCATCAGTTTCTGGTTCAGGTAGAAGAAGTTGGCTGAGATAACAATATTAATTTTTAGAATCTGAATAACTGTGGTGGTGGTGGCAGTGGTAGTGCAGAGGCCTGCATCTTAACTGGTTTCTCTTGAACATGGTTTAGTGCTAAGAGGGCAGATAAGAGTTGGCTGAGAAAGCTGCTGTTTGACCTTCTCTGTGCTAATTTTTGGGGATGGACACTAGCACTTTAACTCAGCTATAGAGAAGAGCCCTTTAATCAGCACATTCTCTATCATAAAGGACAAAAAAAATATCAAAAGAAACTACAAACAAAGAACCTAAGATCTATCTGTCTCTTTTCAGATCTGAAGGGGGGCATGCAGTACTGTAATGTGGTAATATGAGAATCAGATCAAGTTCAAAGAAAAATATATGCAAAACTTCCTCTACTTTTTCTTTTTCAGATTATGGGCTTGAAATGCTGATTATATTTTCACAGATACATATGAATTTTTTTTGCAGCAAAGTAATAATAATCTGAAAAACTGGGCATTTTCCCCTACAGCTGAGCCAAGAATTTTCAGTGAAGATCAAATCCCTTTAATTGAACACATTTTAGTATCCTAATTTTGACTGGACAATTTTTTTTCTTGTTTTGCATGCAATGTAAGCACAATTCTCTTGGGTCTCAGTTGTTAGCCAAGCAAACTAGATAATATGATCAAATAGCTAAATGAAATAAGTAACCTGCACCTGCCAGCAGAGAAAGTCTAATTGGCTGATAGTGTCAAGGTCCCTAAACATGTGATGGCAGTGTGACATTTTGCCAGCAAGTACATAAGGGAATTGGATTATAAAGTACACAAAATGTCTTAGCAAGGCAAAATGTGAATTTAGATTTGACAAAATGTTTTTAGAAGTTATAAAATAAGATCTATTGATTTAATTTACCAACAGATGCAACTTTGTATTGGACACAGAAAATGGAGTTGTATTGGGAGAAACCCATGCAAATTGATTGCAGTAATTCATCAATCAAGTAAAATGTGATAGATTCATCAATGAATGACAATATTAATTTAAGAAACCTATAAAATGGTAGATAATTCAGTTAAATGAAAACATTCATTACTTATGCTGTTTTTATTCTTGTGTATTGAAACAACAGCAACAACAACTTGGTTGATACTTGGTTGACCTAGGATGCTGGCAGCAACCCGTATCAACCATTAGCACTCGTGAATGGTATTTGTGGCACATCTTTAAATGTTCAGTTGACTGACTTTCATGTTTAATGAATAAAAGAAATAATAATAATAATAATAATAATAATAATAATAATAATAATAATAATAATAATGTTGATGAAACTGTTGACCACATACTCAGCTGCTGTAAAAAAAAATCGCGCAGACTGACTATAAAATGCAGCACAATTCAGTGGCACAAATGATCCACTGGAATTTGTGCAAAAATTATAATATTAAAACAGCAGCAAACTGGTGGGAAAATAAGCCTGAAAAAGTCGTCGAAAGTCAGATGGTCAAGATCTTGTGGGATTTTCGCATACAAACGGATAAAATACTGGCGCATAATACACCAGACATCACACTGGTTGAGAAAAATAAGGTTACAATCATAGACATCGCAATACCAGGTGATAGCAGGGTTGAGGAGAAGGAACATGAAAAAGTCGCGAAATACCAGGACTTAAAAATTGAAATTCAACTATTATGGCGCAAACCAGCAGTGGTAATTCCAGTGGTAATCGGCACACTGGGTGCTATTCCAAAAGCACTGGAATTACATATAAACAGTTAAAAATTGACAAAATCACCATCAGTCAAATGCAAAAGGCTGCACTGCTTGGATCTGCACACATATTACGAAAATACGTTACGACGTCCTAGGCCCCTGGGTGGGGCCCAACTTGTAATCAATGCCAAATCCGGCGAATCAACTGGCCGCTGTGATACAATCGTATAATAATAATAATAATAATAATAATAATAATAATAATAATAATAATAATAATAATAATAATAATAATAATAATACGTTATTATTATGTATTAATACGTAATAATACAATTCTGTTGATGCAATAATAATAATAATAATAGTTGCTTATTTGATTTTTGAGGTTTATAATCCACTTTTAGTTCAGGGGCTTAAGGCCCCATTGCTTGACATCATTTGTGCTGCCCTTGAATCTTCTCCTATGTAGAATCATGTTCTCAGAATGTTAATAAGTTATCAGAAACTTCTCCTTTAGTATCATCTGTCTGGGTAGAATAGACAGATGAGAGAGCTTTTCAGGGAGGGCCAAAAGAACTTTTAAACAGTAGGTTTAGGATCTAAAAGGATCTAAAACAGGGGAGATGTTATTGTACAGAGTTATATTGTATAGAGAACTGAAGCTGTCAAGATAGTCAATGAGAAGACAGTGACAGACAGATTGCAGTATGGGTACTATCAAGAAATCAGCAGCAATCAGTCCACTACAACAAAAGAGAAGAAGACCTAAATTCATGATTTAACCTCAGGAATCTCAAGAACAGACACACAGAGAGAGTTAGATATGTAGCATGTCATAATTCCTAGGTTTACTTATATAGCCAGTTTTAGTAATGATCTAATCAAGCTATTCATGCCTCCCTTTCCTATGTAGCTTGAGTTTTAGAGTGCAATGTTCCAGATATAATCCTTGACCAAGAAGTATTCGGGCTATGGTAGATTGCCATATCTGGATGGTCAACCACTAGATGATCTCAAGAAGATAAAGAAACTCTAATTCTTTCTGATATCTGATATCTGTGAACAGCTGCAGATTGTCTTGTAGTTCCTTCAAATTCAGGATGTAACTCCTAATATCTTTTGAAAACTGTAATGTTTATTGAGTTGGAAGATTCATTTTGGAAACTGAATGAAATGTAACTCAGAGCTTAACTCTGTTAATTATTTTGCCTTGGCCTTGGAGAAAGTAAAGAAATAAGAAACCATAAAGGGAAGAAAATTTCTCATACCATCAAAGTTAAGAATGACTTTTTCTCTTGGCCAATAAAGTTACTGAGCTCATATGGAGCAGACATTTTATTCAATGGGGCAAATGAAACAACAGGTCAGGAGTAAATATTATATAGTCAAAACTTTGAATTACAATGTCTATTAATTCTGATTCCAATCCACATCCTGCATCGGAAGACCATAGCTATAGCTTGCGCATAAGTAATAAATCCAATCCCATTCTTTTGATCAGTCTTCATCTACAAAATTATGAATTGTGAGTTGTTCAGAAGTTTATACTACCATGTTTCCCCAAAAATAGGACAGGGTCTTATTTGCTTTTCAGCCCCCGAAATAAGCACTTGGCTTTTTTTTTCAGGGAGATCTTATTATTTTTCAGATGCAGGAGGCAGCGAGCGTGGTCACCTCATGGTTGCTGCTGTGTTGCAATATTTTTGGGAAGGGCTTATTTTGAGGGGAGGGCTTATTTTAGCGTATGTTCTCAAAGGCTCGATTGGGCTTATTAACTGGGGAGGTCTTATTTTAGGGGAAACAAATTTTCAAATTTGTCTACTTGGTTGCAGTCCCCCCCCCCTTATTTCCATAATAATAATCAGCAGGATCGCATACAGCTGGCATTTCAGAACTACTGCTGAGAAAACATCCTTATATTCCATTATTCATTATACAGTCAATACTACATTTTTCATCATTTCCATAATTTATGTCATACTCTTCAAGCCTCATGGTAAGCTGAGTTAGTCAGGGTGGCCATTTCATTTTTATTTTATTTTATTAATGTGTGACTAACCACTGGGTTTTTTTTTTTTTTCATCCATGCAGGATGGTCTTACATGTATCCTGAAGCCATCTTACTGTGCAGGACAGCAGAGATTCATGATTTTGTTTGTTTGTTTGTCCATGCATATTGGAGGCTGAGTATTGAGCCCAGGGCTGCATTCCTCAACCTAGTAGATGGGATTAAGAGATAAACTAAACCTAATTTCATTGAATGAATATTCAATGTAATTAATGGTAGGATGTTTTTCATATTTTTTCCTTCAATTGCAGTATGTTACAATAGCAATTTTAGGACATTTTCAACTCAAGGTTTTTACTTGGGATGCTGGGATGTTTTCAAGTCCAAGAGATTCGGGGATTGTATATAGCCTGGAGCCTCTTCTTCTATAATATCTCTGATTTATATGCTTAGAAAACTCCGTGAACCAGCCAAAAGAATATTCTCTCTTTCCTTCTGAAGCACCAGGTGATATTAAACCTTGATTAATGCCATTTAATGTGCATCAGTTAATGAGGAGATTTAAATTATATTGCTTAATGAGAAAAAAGCTTATCTTTATGATAGTAATTGCAAAAGTGTATCAAAATCTTTTCTTACCTTAAGGTAAAGCAAGACAGCCTATAAATCTGTCTGGAAACAGGTTATTTTCTTCCCCATATTTTAATAGCTAATGTACTGTGTATCTCATTATTGAGGTGTGAATATATCAAAGCACTTTATGGGAAGTAGTGACTGTGGTTTACAGTGATCTACAACTCTTGTAGAACTACAAGATTGCTCATCAAAAGGATTATAGGTATCTGCCCAAGGACAGGAAACAAATGTGATGAGACATTGCTATAATACAAATTTCATTCTTTTCTTTTAAGGGAGTGATCCCTCTCACTAGTATCTTTTCCTTTCTTTAGATTTCCAGATATTTTGTACAAATGGATCATTTCCCACATTATCTGTTTTCATGTAGCCCTCCATCTGTTTTTCCTTCCTCCTTTATAGTACCATCATAATTTTGGTGCTACAGTAATCAAAGTGGGACAGAACAGATGGATCTTCCTTTCCTCTGTAGGTCCATGGAAACTCTGCAGCAAGAAAGAACTGATAGCTTCATAGAAACAAACATGCTCCTATGATGTAATTTAAAGAAATTTAACCAGATGAAGGGAAGGGAAGCTGTGCATTACTGGGCAGAAGTTCAGAAAGCAAGAAAAGTGAGTTTCATTTTCCAACTTCACTTTTTGGGAAGTCAAAGGATGCCTACTGGGAGATGAAAAGAGTGAAAGGAAGACAAGGGTTGAGGATAATTCATTTAAGCACCTGGATCAACTGCAAGATATACAGTACACACACAGACACACACACACACACACACACACACACTTTAAAAGCAACTGTTGACCAGCAGACACATAATGGTTGCTCAACTCAAAAGGAAAGAGCATGTCAAAGCCTGCAGCCAATCAGAACTGGCACTGATTGCTACTGGTATAAGTCAAAGCATAGGAGAACATCTGCTCTGAAGGGCTTTAACTAGGTCAAAAACCAGCAGTTTTCAATTGAAGCTGGAAAACACAAGAATGTGACGCCTTTGCAATAGGCTGGAAGTAGTAGTAGGGTGATATCATCTCTTCCTGCACTCAGCAAATGAGAATGGTCTGTACTAGCAAAGGCCCAAATCGAAAATGCAAATTTACCCCAAAAGACGCTGTCAAATGATTGAATATTTGATACATGACAACAAAAAGCCTTACTATACCTGGCGACTTGCACTTAGGAATATAGAAAAAAATAGAACACCTTTTAAGCTAATTAATAAGAATAGTAACACCCTTCATCTTATTGGGGGGGGGGGCAATTGTAATTGTATAACATAAGAGAACTTCCTACTGAAAATTTAGCATCCCCTAGTAGCAGAATGTAGGAAGAAAATGATACATAGAGTATGGCTACTCCAATTGCCAAAAACTAACATGTATTAGGAATTACCAGACAGATACAAACACAAAGTGTTTCTATATCAATAACTTTTATGACTATCAACTGAAAGACATAGTTCACTATTCCATCTCCTTCTCCAGATTACCTTTTATATTGAAACAATATGAAGCAATATGAATGGGTATAACCATTAAGCCTCTAATTATTAGACAAAGTAAAATATCCTGATTAGAAATGTAAGGCACAGTGAAAATTTTTGAATTGTAGGACATAGGGTTTGATTGACTTAATTTGGGCATTGGATTAAATAATACAATACATTCGATCTACAGTAACGTGCATCTTATTCCTTAAACCAAACTATGACATTTTTAAAGCTTTTGATATGGCTATAAAAGAATCTTGGTTGCCCTGAAAACTGCCTGAAAATCATATCAGGCAGTATATGCCCTGTTTGTTTGCAAAGGTTGATACTATTTCATAGCTGACACATACTAATGGTTTTTAATCCTACACAATTTCATAAATGAGAACAACAATTTATTTAGTATCTGATAGCATTTGAATGGTCTCTGATAGTTTCATACTTGGAGCCTCTCAATACAAGATGCAAACAAAAGTTACAAAAGATGCAAATAAATGCAAAGATATTTGAATTCCAAGATATGTTGATTTCAACATCCATTTCATTTACAAAAATTTCATTTGCTATGAATTTCATTTGTACCTTTTAGATGAAATTTTAAATGATAAAGCTAAAAGCAGCACATATTAAGTATGCTGTTATTCATCTCTAATTTTCAAGGATTTTTTCTCAACATCTTACTGAATGCTGGAAGATCTAGCATTTAAGAGTTAGATTTATTATGTATGTATGTGTGTGTGTGTGTGTGTGTGTGTGTGTTGTATTTGTGCTGATAAATAAATAAATGGAGACTAGTATAGATCTATTTCAAGCTATTTAGCTCTCATCAGCTAGCCATACCCTTACTGGGATTTGAACCTGGGCTGTATTACATATTAGGCAGATTTATTAGCCACTAAGCCACAGGCTCTCTCTATGTACGTACACACACACACACACACACACACACACACACACACACACACCATTTTCTCTTTCTCTTTTGTTCTCTAAGGACAGTCGCTTACAAGCATATTCAATAGGGTTCAACATCATATTGATTTGCTTTCTGTTATAATGTACAAATAAATCATTACCTTCAGATATAATGTTTCTATTGTAAAAATACTACTTTTGCAAAATCAATGCAAACATTCAGCTGATGCTCATTATAGCCATAAATAGCCATAAAATGTACAAACTTCAATTAAACCTACATTTTAGTTTCACTTCTTGCTTTTTAGTCCAGTAAGCATACTGTCTTTAATGTATATTACACTGACTTCAAAAAGATTTTAAATGCTTATTTTAATTTTTTAAAATATTTAATTTTTTTCAAGTAGTCTGATTGATTATGTTTGTTGCTTAATGATTTGACATAATTGTAAGTCTTAATCCTGTTTTCTAAAATAACTCATGCGTTTAAATACCTTTTGTGCAGGGGTGAAATCAACTTATTTTTGTTACCGGTTTGCAAATGTGAATGCACGCACCATTTCTGCACATGTGCAGGACCTTTTGTGCATGCACAAAGTGTCAAAAACAGGATGTGATGATGTCCGGGCAAGTGGGCAGAGTCTCCTGCCACCAATGCTACCGGTTTGCCCAAACTGGATAGAAGCAGCTGAATTTCACCACTGCTTTTGTGATGTAATATGCTGTAAGAATAACCTTGAGGAAGAGGAGGAAGAGTTGCAGCCAAGCCAATGGTCAGATAAAGAAAACTGAACTCAAAGCAGGAATGAAATTTGAGAAAGTGTTTCAGACTTGATCCTCCATGTCCTCTTTAGAATAAAGGCAGGAAGAGGAGATGCCAATTCAGAGTTACAGAATTCTGTTTCTCTAATCCTGTAATGGAAGTAGTTTTACTACAGTGGTGGGTTGCAGGCAGTATGCCCTGGTACGGGCATACCGGAGCTTGCCCGGAGCACTGGATACTGTTCCGGTACGGTGCTCGGGAGGGAGGGCCCACCCTCCCGCTCGAGCATCGTACTGGTCTTTAAAGTCTTCAGCAGTTCCGTGGATGGCACGTACAGTGCCTGCACAATGCTCCGCTGAGCAGCTGGAGTATCGCGGAGGCGCTAAGATGCATGTGCGCACTGTGTGTGCACGTGCGCTGCACTCATTTATGTGGAGGCCGCCGATCCAGAACCCACCACTGTTTTGCTGTTAATGACTTTGGTGTTTGTGCCGCTCTATCTTTAGTTATAGAACTTACGATCAATTTCTTACAGGGCCTTCTCTAATGTGACCTTGTGTAAGTTTGATAGATTAAATAATGATAAGATAGGGTTTTTTGGATCTTTTTAAATCTTCAAAACAAGAGCATCCTTTGGCAAGCCTATTCTTCTTTGGAAATAGCATCAACTATATTATTATGGTTGAGACAGAGTTGTGTAGGCAATCGAAAGTCAACATTCAGCTCTGCTGGAATATGACTATTATGTGATACTATTATGTTTGTTACTATAGAAACTCTGTGAAATGTCAACTATTTTTAGCTGTGTAGCTGGGGAAGGCAGCATATTGCACTTATAAGGGACTGGAAATAAAACAGAATATAATATACAAATAACTTATTAATGTTTGCAGATTGGATGGCTTGGGTGTTTGAAACACAGTGAAGGATCATATGAATTGTAGCTTTCTTATATGTTCCAACTAGCTTAATACACTGGAGACAGCCTTGATTTTTTAGTTAGCTGCCATTTAGGGAAATGTTGGGGATCTTTTTTAAACATGGACACTCAATGATGTTGTGTACTGGCTCCCCTTCCCAAGCATCCCCCTATATGCTTATTTTATACTAATTGGCTAAAAAATCTGGATCATCACTAGATGATAACAGGGGACTATTGAATCTCCCAATTTTGATTTGTTCAACCCAGATCTGATATCCCTAGTCTATGGAAGAAAGGTTGCTGATTATTTCTGAATATGTTTGAAATACAGTTCATCTACAGTCTATTAAAGACAATAATTGTTAAACATTCAGTGAAATGAATTCTGCATTACAGTTTCTATTGACAAGTAATACTACTGCAGCTGGACAAAAATATGAAACTTGAGTGAAATGATTAATCTGTGGTATTTATTTTTTTGGAATGTACCCTGTCTAGAGTTTCATTTCATTTGCATTCATTTAGGTTTCTTTCTGTTTAATCTGAAATGGTTCAAAAAAACATTATTGCATGTTTGATTCAGGCAATTCTATCTCACTGTTTTAATATACTCAGTTTAAGATACCTTGTGAACACCTTCCTTGTTTTGATTGTTAATTCCATTGAACTTTAAATAATATATTTGCATTTTTCTTTTAGTTTTTGAAAGAGTTAGAAGACCTTGCTGTTGCTCCTTGGCTGTTGTATCAATCTAAGATTTTTGTGGGAAAAATGTTCATATGTAAAAATAATTAGTGCAAATCACTTAGCATTTCCATTACTTTCCCCTTTTAGTGGAACTAATTTGCAGAATTACACATGACAAACACCTTAGCTTCACATGCATACAGAGTAGGGAAATGTCCAAGTAGTTGTTTTCCTGAACTGAAGGGAAATGAACTATATCACAGGGTAATAACTACAGTGGGAGAACATAGAAGCAATAATATCTTTCTTTTCTTTGTCTAACATGTAAAAGAAAGTGCATGGCTGTTTTGTTGCGCTCCAGATTTTCACAACCATGTTTGAGATTCTTAGGCACTGCTGTGAGTAAGAAAAGGAGGTGGTTTGTTTTGGAATGCAACTTCACCTTGCATTCATTTTTTTTTTCTGATGGACAACCCACCATCGGAAGGGCTGCATGTGGCTGGTATCCTTCATTCTTCTCAGCACTACAAAATGGCAACATTTTCATGGCGTACTTTTGTGCCATGGACTGCTGTTATTAAAGTTGGATTAAGTGCAATTTTGTTCCAGAGCAGTTTGCCTCTTTAAACCCTCCAAAAAAAAAAGAGTCCCTCCAAATTTAGACATACCCATTTTGGTAATAGATGTGTTGACTGAGTGGCCTCCTATAGCCCTCCAAAATATAGGAGAGCTGAATTATATCCATTCAGATACTGACTTTTTATTGATGTTACACCCTGCTTAGGATAGAAGAGCTTTGTACCCAGGGGTTCTACTTTACCATCCTTAGGGCATCAAAATGTTCCAGACATAAATTGGAACTGAGGTTGCAATTGGAAGCAAGTTTTGAGGTAGGCACAGAAGTGCCACCAAACCTATTCAAAGTGAATATTAAAAAGTAAAGGTAAAGGTTCCCTCAAACATATATGCTAGTCATTCCCAATTCTAGGGGGCAGTGTCATCTCTATTTCAAAGCCGAAGAGCCAGCAGTGTCCGAAGATGTCTCTGTGGTCATGTGCCCAGCATGACTAAACATCAAAGGCACACAGAATACTGTTACCTTCCCACTGTTACCTTCCCTTCCCTTTTTTTCTACTTGCATTTTTACATGCTTTCAAACTGCCAAGGTGAATATAAGTGTGTTTAAAGTGATTTTTACTGATCATGTCTTATCATTGCTGGAGAATGCTTATGAACTCCATATCTGCTTCTCACTTATTTGAAAATTTATACCATTGCCGACTGTATCATGTGGATGCAAGTGTAATGCACTCATATTTTAGGATATCAATCATTTATGCTTATGAAAGAATCTAATGTACATTTTTCCAAGCAACATTTCAAGTAGTTGATCTCAGGTAAAGATGTCACCTGGTGAAGGAAGGAAGGAAGGAAGGAAGGAAGGAAGGAAGGAAGGAAGGAAGGAAGGAAGGAAGGAAGGAAGGAAGGAAGGAAGGTATGTGTTAAGGATTTGGTTTTCTCAGCTAGGCTTGATTTTTCAAAAACAGCTTCCAGATAGCATTAAAATCAAATATCACTAGTTAAGAAAAATCTGTTATGCATTTTGTTGACTTCATTTGTTGAAATGAAGATGCAAAATTCATGGAAAATCAAAACAATAACAACCCCCAAATAATATATCCATAGCACTTTCCATCTTGCTTATGGAAATGAGAATACAATACAAAGATAAACATGTATATATCAAACTGAATCTGAAGATCAAATGATGGGCTTTTGCTTGGAAAAAAAAGATCATTCAATACTTCTCAAAGTTATCTCCCTAAGGATCAATAGACATGAAAAGTTAGATTTTCTTTGATTTAATTACCAGGATTGACAGGAATTGCTACCTAATTGAAGCAGGGCAATAAGTAAGATTGAGTTAGCATGGAGATGCAATCTGTCGGACTGGCCTTGCCACCTGCTTTGGGACTGGAGAGGCAGATGGGGTGTGGTGAGACAAGCAATTTTGTTGGCTCCCCTCTTCATCTCTCTTTTGTCATTGCTGCCTTTCCGTATATACATTTTACTTTGCATTCATGGCATTGCTGAAATCAGAGAGATATAATCTGAATGCTACCATCTGCAATGACTAGGGAGTGCCGGAAGAATGGCAGCAGAACTCTCTGAAGAAGTACAAAGTGATTGGGAATACTGCAAATCTTTTTCCCATCAGGATCAGCAGAGCTCTAGTTGTTGACTTCTTTTCTGGAGGTGAAAGAAGCATCGCAAACATATTTACTGTCATTTGGATGTGTTTTCAAGAGGTGAGAGATGAAGCTTGCAAGCTTATCAGCTTTTATTTGAGAGGTCATATTGAATTCAGGGGGCTGACTTACTGTAGGACTGTATATGCACACAGGTACACAAGCTGTCCTTCTGGGCATAAGGCCAGAATTTAAGATGGACGATCTTTCTGGTGCTGAATATATCTTCAGTATGATGCCTTATATCATTAAAAGTTAGGGTGATATTCCTGAAAGGATGACTTTACACAGGACAAATAGTGTAGAAAATGTTATTAATATTTGAAAGATGTGTAAGTTTCCTATTTGCCCTGGGCAGCTGCTTTTTTTTAAAAGAATAAAGAAAGAAAAAGGAACGATATCATCACCACCAAGAGGGGTAACAGAGGAGTTATATACATATTTTACATGAGAGAAAAAATATTAATAACCACTCTTTTGTTATTTGGATTCTAATAAATAGTGGAACACAATTATGATTATATAGTCCATAAAGCAGTTCTGTGTGCTGCACACATGCTGCTAATGGACATATCTGCCTTTTCCCTCTTATAATGGTTTGACTCATGAGTGAATTGAACAATTCTTCCAGTATATATCTGCCTTCAAGGGCCTGAGAACCTTGCTATGTTTACTGCTGGGGGGAGGGGGTAGGCGCTATGGGAGCATTCCATTCTCGTGGTTTTTAGAAGGGTAGAAGTAGATGGGACCTCCACCCATATTCACATTCGTCTTTTTATCCCCCTTATTGTCAATTTTAATACTTCAACTATCAATGTCCAGTGTTTGAAAACTCTTAACCTTTTAATTATTTCTGGTGCTGTAAGCCACCAGACAAAGGGATGCAGTGGCTCACTGGCTAAGACACTGAGCTTGTTGATCAGAAAGTTTGGCAGTTTGGGGTTCAAATCCCTAGCACTGCATAATGGAGTGAGCTCCCGTTACTTGTCCCAGCTTCTGCCAACCTATCAATTCAAAAGCACATAAAAAATGCAAGTAGAAAAATAGGAGCCACCTTTGGTGGGAAGGTAAATGCGTTCCGTGCACCTTTGTCATTGAGTCATGCTGGCCACATGACCATGAAGACATCTTCGGACAGCACTATCTCTTTGGCTTTGAAACGGAGATGATCAATGTCCCCTGGGGTCAGGAACGACTAGCACATATGTGCGAGGGGAACCTTTCCCTTTCCCTTTAAGCCATCAGAGTTGCTTAATAGGGAGATGGGGAGCATATAAATTTAATAAATAACTAGTCCTTAAAAGAGTGGGATGTTCTCTTCAAAGAAAGACACAAGTTCCACACATACTGTGAAAAGTGGTGAGTTATATAATTGCTGACTTTTGCACACTATTATTATCATTTGCAGGCAAGCACTTTGTTTAATGCATCTTTATTGTTCTAGAAGGCTACTCGAGTGAGAGCATCCTAGTAGCAAGATGTAAAATGTTCCTGGGTGGTAATGTATAAGTCATTAATACCTGATGTACTTAAAGTGCCTGATGTCATCTACAATAATGGGATTAATAGCAATTGCTTTCATGCAAGTATTCATGGCAGAGGAATACTCTGAAGGCCTGAAAAGACTCTCCTTTGAGTTGCCGATTATTGGGCATGAGAGATCACATTCAGCTTCATTAGTAAATTTCATTACTTGTAGAGTGACATTGCCTGGTCATAGAGGGAACCAAGAATTGATTTCATACTCCAGTGCATGGCATTGGGACCCATCTAACTCTACATCTCAATTTTCTTTGCTGTATTCAAGCAGAATGGGATGGAGATGACCATTTACAAGGTCAATTGGTGCAAATGCTAAGAAGTGAGTCCAATTCCAAATTGTTCCAAGAAGTAACTAAAATTTAACCCCCTTCTCCCCATTCAGGTATATGGAACAGTAAAAGCAACTGCACTCAGGAAGTACAATAGCAGCATGTCAATTCAGAGAAGAAAGACATGTATCCTTATAACCTGTCTTATGTAAGCATCCCAGAAGGCACAGGAAAATGAGATAGCAGCAATTTCCCTATTGGCATATTCCACAATACTCTTTGAAACAGGCTTGTCCTACCTATATTGTACTGCACAGATCTACTGAAGCTTTAGCTTCATATTGTTATTAGAAAACTGATAAGATGGCTAGATAGATTAAAAAAATAAAGAAAAAAGTATTTGGATGACTCAAAAAGAAATCTGTGAGGGGGAGGAGCCGAAGTCGTGACAAGACGACATGCGATCTCAATGCTCTGAGATCGCAGTCGATACTTTTGCCACTGGGTGGTCCAAACGGACCTAAACTGTCCCGTAGAGATGGTGAACAGGAAGAATAGGTCTTGCTGATCTCAGGGACATCGCAAAGTCCCTGATTGATCCAAGAGAAGTTCTTCAAGCCGGTGACAAAAAATCCAGCCATTTGGCTGATGAAGTCAGGGTGGCTCCAAAACAGAAGGATATGGAAAGAGAAAGTGTTTCCAGCTGGTGAGGAATTTTTACTGTTTTAAAAGTGACTGCTTATAAAAAACTTAAAATTAATTTAAATTGGAGAACAGAAGAAATAAGCGGTGGAATTAAATTTGGAATGGTGTTGGACAGTGGGTTATCTTACTTTTTAAATGCTATCTTCATGGATGGAATTTATGCAAGCCTTTTAAAATGAATGGATTAAGTTTCCTTCTTCTATTTTTTTCTTTTACTATTCTCTGTAATCTATGGACTAAAATTCTCCTTTTTCATTACTGTGGGGTTTTTCAAACTCATTTAAGAATCAGAGTTTTTTTAACTTGAAATACAAAAAAGATACAAAAAGAAACAAAGAAATTGTAACATTGCAATACTGCTACTGGGAGGCTGAAGGTTTGTGTATTGGAAATGAAACACTTTTATTTTTTTCTACACTGATTATCCTGGCTTGGCATTTCAAGGTCTCACAGCTTGTTTATAGAGAGTGATAAGAAGAAAAGCACACAGATGTTCCTTTGAAGTATATTTTTAACCAGAGAAAGGTGAAATGTTATTGTGAATCTATGCTTAATCCTGTTAAAACCTTCTAAGCTAGAGCAGCAGTGTTTGTTAGCTGCAGATAATGGCACAATTTCAACAGCAGAAAGAAGTTTTAAGTCTGCAAAAGATATTCTCAGAAATACAGAAATTATCAGATACACGTGAGAGGATAGAGAAGAAGCTGGAAGACTTAGTGCACCTAACAGCAAAATATGATGAAGAAGTTGAATATGCTAATCAAATGGAAAAAGTGGCGGTTAAAATCCTAAAAATCGAAGAAGAAAATGAACATAAAGAAATTAAAATTGCTAATATTTATGGTGATTGGTTTGTCTCTGAAAAGGGAAAGTGTGGAATACTGAAAGAGGAATTAAATGGAGGGGAAATCTACCCCAGATCGCAAGATACAGAAGAAGAGAAAACAAAGGAATGTATGGATTTAAAGAGAGAAATTTTATTAGCAATATCATTGATAACACTACCAACAATCAAAGATAAGCTGATTAAGGAAACAGAAGAATGGCATTGAAATTACAAGAGAGATTTTATAAGCAAAGAGTTGCTAAGAGGAGTCCATACAAAGTTGATTAAGGAGATGCTTAGAGGACTGACACTACAAATGGCAGAAGACATGAGACTGTTTTGCTACTGGAAGGATACAAGTTGATAGATGGAAGAGTATAATTTAAAACTAGCTAAACTTAGTGAAATTTGGTGACAATAGATATAGTTAAATAAATAATTGATAATGATAATAATGTATACAATGTGTATTATGTATTAAATCTTGGTATATTTTATGATGAAGGATGTTTAAACAATTATAGTCAAATGAAAATGGAGGTATAATGATGGTAACATGTATAAATATCTGAGTTAAAATACTTGAGTTAATATGAATTATGTTTGTTGACTTTGGAAGAGATGCACATAAGCCTTTTTGTAACCAACACTTTCTACAGTATGAAAAGAAGGATGTATTGTGTTTGTTTTGAAAATAAAAAAAACTTTTATATGAAAAAGAAGAAATCTGTATAATTATAACTTTCCAAGTTGAACACAATCTATTCACATCTAAGGTAGTTTAGCAAATATTTAAACAACTTGTTGCTTGTTTGGAATTTGCCTCAGCCCAGTAATGAAATTCATTTTTTTTTTACTAGTGGTTCTGTGGGTATGATTTGGAGGGCATGGCAGGGGAAGGATACTGCAAGATCTCCATTCCCACCCCACTCTGTGGCCAGCCAGAGGTGGTATTTGCAGGTTCTCTGAACTACTCAAATTTCCACTACCATTTCTCCAGAACCTATCAGAACCTGCTGTATTTCAACCCTGTCTCAGCCCCAAGTGATCAAAGATAGCCCTCCATTTCAAATATCATGAATTGTAAAGCAAAATACTAAAGCACACAACCCCATAATTAGTACTGGGATTCAGAGAGATGAAGTCCTTTAATCCTTTGTGCCCTTAAAACATTTGTACCTCTGGAACAGTGGTTCCACTGTACATTTGTACAATGTACCTTTCCACTAAGCAATTTGCATTTCCCCATCAAGATTGAAGCTGTGATGGGAAATAAAAATATACTTTCTTCTATCTGTGTCATGGGTTCCAATACAGATAGATCTCAGACTGCCAACATCTTTTTACAAATAGGCATGTTATTATTAACATATCCGGGTCACATGACTATAGAAATATCTTTGGAGAGCACTCAATGGTGCTCAAAACAAAGATGAGTACTGCAGAAGTGGGTTGCTCCTGGTTCAGCCCGGATCGGGCAGAAGTGGTTGTGGGAGACTCCGTCCCCCCATCCGGATGCTTGTGCATGTGCGCAGAAGTGTCACATGCAGAAGCGTTGCACGCAAGCGCCCCCAAACCAGTATCACGTTTCCCTGAAAATAGGACAGGGACTTATTTTCTTTTTACCCACAAAATATGGCTTGAGCCTTATTATGAGGGGAGGGTTTATTGTTTTGGGGTTGTCGGGTGGCTGCTCTCTTGCGAGCGGGCTCCCAAAGAGCCAGGCACAGCCTCAGGGTCCAATGCCTATGTTGCGCTGTCGCAGCAGCGCAACACAGGAGCCATGAAGTGACCACGCTCACTAGCAACCACCTGGCAAATGCCCTTTTCAGTTGGGCACAGTGCCATTAACTGACCTAGGGGTATCATCAAACCGCGTGAGCGCCTGTTCGCCACTGCCTGGCTCCCGCAGCTTGGCACCTTCAAAATGCCAGTGAATGGTGCTCTGCATGGCTGGAGAAGGAGGTTGTGCAAGCGGCTGTTTCGCTTTCGCTCGCGTGCCTCATGACACACGAGGGAGGACACACTCTGGACCTTGTTTTTGTCTCTGGCCAGTGGCTGAGTGATCTGGGAGGAGGGGACTTAACCATCACACCCCTGTCATGGTGAGATCACTCACTCCTCCGTCTTGACTTCCCTGGTGCTACCTCCCGCTGCGGGGAGGCGGAACCGGAAAGTTCCAGATGGTTCCGCCCCAGGCGCCTGATGGAACCTGATAGGTTCCAGACGGAGCTTGGGCCACCTCCTGTAACCTTGACCCGCCCCCGGGTAGAGGACCTGGTAGTTGCGTGGAATAATGCAACTACCAGGGCCTTGAACCGGGTGGCGCCTTTGCGGCCTCTCCGGCGGCAACGATCCACCCTAGCCCCTTGGTTTACCGAGGAGCTAAGGGTGATGAAGTGCCGCAAGAGACGTCTAGAGAGTCGTTGGAGATCCTCTCGCTCCGAATTTGATCGAACACAGGCACGAGCCCATTTAAGGACGTACCTTGTGGCATTGAGAGTGGCCAAATGCCAATATTGTGCCACTCTCATTGCATCCGCGGAGAACCGCCCTGCCGCCCTGTTTCGGGTGTCCCGCTCCCTCTTGTTTCAGAGGCCGCGGGAGGCCCCCCCTACAGGGCAGGGCAGAGGAATTTGGTAAATATCTGCAGGATAAAATCGCTCAAATCCGGAAGGATTGGGTTCCTGTCAGTGATCCAATGGAGACGTCCATGGCGAGTCTTGAGGTATCGATCTGGGAGGAGTTTGACTTGGTTGCCATCGAGGATTTGGACAGATTGCGTGGACGACTGCGACCCACCACATGTTTATTGGACCCGTGCCCCTCCTGGCTTGTACTGGCATCCTGGGAGGTTACACGAGACTGGCTCCTGGGCCTAGTGAATGCTTCGCTGAGCGAGGGGTCTCTCCCGGCCGCCTTGAAAGAGGCGGTGGTGAGACCCTTGCTCAAGAAGCCTTCCCTGGACCCTTTGGAGCTGGCCAATTATCGTCCTGTCTCCAACCTTCCCTTTTTGGCGAAGGTTGTAGAGAGTGTGGTGGCCTACCAGTTTCCACGACATCTGGAGGAAAATGATTATCTAGACCCGCGCCAGTCCGGCTTCCGCCCCGGTCACAGCACGGAGACGGCCTTGGTCGCGTTGGTGGATGATCTCTGGAGGGCCAGAGACAGAGGTTGTTCCTCTATCCTGGTCCTATTAGACCTCTCGGCGGCTTTTGATACCATCGACCATGGTATCCTGCTGTGCCGGCTGGAGGGGCTGGGGGTCCGGGGCACCGTTTTGCGGTGGTTCGGCTCCTACCTTTCTGACCGGACGCAGCGTGTGTTGACAGGAGAAGAGAGGTCGACCCTACGCCCCCTTACTTGTGGGGTGCCACAGGGGTCGGTCCTCTCGCCACTCCTCTTCAACACATATATGAAGCCGCTGGGTGAGATCATCCGTGGTTTCGGGGTGGGATACCATCTGTACGCTGATGATACTCAGCTGTACTTTTCCACCCCGAACCACCCCAACGAGGCCATCGAAGTGATGTCCCGGTGTGTGGAAGCCGTACGGATCTGGATGGATGACAACCGACTCAAGCTCAACCCCTCCAAGACGGAGTGGCTGTGGGTACCAGCTCCCCGGTTCAGCCAATTAATTCCATCATTGGCCATTGGGGGCATTCAACTTGCCCCCGTGGAGCGGGCGCGCAATTTGGGCGTCCTCCTGGATGCCCGGCTGTCCATGGATGACCATGTGACAGCCGTGGCAAGGGGGGCGTTCCACCAGGTTCGCCTGGTGCGTCAATTGCGCCCCCTACTGGACTGGGACGCCTTACGCACAGTCACTCATGCGCTGGTGACGTCTCGCTTGGACTACTGTAACGCTCTCTACATGGGGCTTCCCTTGAAATGCACCCGGAGGCTACAGTTGGTCCAGAACGCAGCCGCGCGGGTAATTATGGGGAGTACTAGGTACTCCCATGTGACACCGTTCCTGCGTGAGCTGCACTGGCTTCCTGTGGTCTATCGGGTGCGTTTCAAGGTTTTGATAATAATCTTTAAAGCGCTCCATGGCTCAGGACCTAGTTACTTGCGGGATCGTATTCTGCCCCATACACCCCTGCGACCAATCCGCTCGCACAGAGAGGGCCTCCTCCAGGTGCCGTCCACAAGACAGTGTTGGGGGGCGGCGCCTAGGAGTAGGGCCTTCTCTGTGGCGGGCCCAGCCCTGTGGAATGACCTCCCTCCGGATATTAGGAATACCTCTGACCTCCGCTCCTTTCGTATTAAGCTTAAGACCCACCTATTCCAAGCAGCTGGCCTGGCTCAACTTTGATCTAACCATATCGCTCCTGACGGGCTTTTACTGGGTATTTTAATTATATTTAATTATCTAGGGGTTTTTAAATATTGTATTTTAATTGTTTTATTTATCAGCCGACCTCCTCCTTGTGTATGTCTCGGTATATGTCTCTGTTATATGTTTGTTTTGTCCATATTTATTTCATATGTTTCATTGTACGCCGCCCCGAGTCCTTCGGGAGAGGGTGCGGCTAAGAAATAAATATTTATTATTATTATTATTATTATTATTATTATTATTATTATTATTATTATTATTATTATTATTATTATTATTATTATGCCCTGGCCCAGCTCTCTCTGCAGAGGAAGAGCACCTCTGCTGCAGCTGCGACTTCCAAACCAAGTCTTCCGGCAGTGGTCGCTTTGGGCATATGGTCTATGGTTGTACGCTCTGCCAGCAGCTGGCCCACAACCACAGAGCATATGCCCAGAGTGGCCACTGCTGGAAGACTTGGTTTTGAAGCCATCAAAAAAGCCATGCAGCCCCTCTCCAGCCATGCAGAGTGCCATTCACTGGCATTCTGAAGGTGCAAGCCGTGGGAGCCGAGCAGCGGCGAACAAGTGCTCACACGGCTTGGGGATACCCCTAGGTCAGTGAATGGTGGTGTGCCTGGCTGGAAAGGGGTTTTTCTGGGTGGCTGCTTGTGAGTGTGGTCACTTCATGGCTGCTATGTTGCGCTTCTGCGACAGCGCAACACAGCCATTCGCCCATGATGCTGTGCCCTGCTCTTTGGGAGCTTGCTTGCAAGAGAGCAGCTGCCCCCCCTTCAGCTGGGCACAGCGCTGCTCACCAACCTAGTGGTATCCTGAAGGCGCCAAGCAACATGATCACCTTTGTTCCCCTCCCCCGGTTCCTGCGGCTTGGCACCTTTGGGATACCGCAAGGTTGGTGAGTGGCACTCTGCCTAGCCGGAGGTGGAGGGTTGTTAGGGGGCTTATTTGCAGGGGAGGGCTTATATTTTTGCCCACCAGAAAAATGTGGAATGGCCTTATTATCATGACATGTCATATTTTTAGGGAAACACAGTAGTAAAAATTTTTGCAACCCACCACTGAAATACTGTCCCCTATCACTTATGACTAGTGGAGTAAAATCCACAGAGACTCCCTTTCTTTCCTTTTAACAACTTGCAATCCCTTATTTTGGTGTGAGGTTGGGGCAACTGATTGGAGTTGAGCAGATGCCTATGTGGAGTTTGCAACAGAGAATTACTCATTGTATCTAGAAATATCTGTCCCTACCTAGGAGTGAACTCACAGCCTCCTGACTGTGAAGCAAGCACTCCAACTCTAGGCCATTACATATACACACACACCCTGGCTGAGATTCCTTTATCTTTCCTTAATTACTAGTAGCATGAATGGGATGACATAGAGTTTGCCCTTATCTGCTTTGGTGTAAATATCACACTTAAAAGTCTTCCTTAACCTATATGAGTAAGATATTCAGTTAAAGTCATTCTAGGAAAAACTTTGGAGCAGAATAATTTCTCTCACATATAAATAGTGTTAAAATGGATCCACCTCTCTCAAAGAAACAATTATTTTCACTAAAATCAATGGAACTTCAACTTTTCTTTGGTTGAGCTCCCCTTTTATCTTCATCAGGATGTACTTGCAACAAATATCTGATGGATTGTCTTCATCAGTGTTTTGGGTTAATGCACTTCCACTCCTGCCATTACATAGTAAGAATTATGAGTTTGCCTTCACTTTAACTACCAGGCCAAATATTTCATTCATATTTGCACATAAAAGCAATATTGTTCCCAGAGGAACCTAAAGCAGTTTCGAACCATTTCAAATGCATTTTAAGCCATAAAAATAAAACCAATCATTGAAACAAGTAGCACAACTTCAATACTATTTTTATATAAAAAAGACAGAGGCTTAGAACTGTACAAAATTTTGCAAAACTGGGTTGTTTGTCCAAAAACTAACTAACCCCCACTCTCTCTCCTCCCTCCCTTCTTCTCTCCCTCCCTCCCTGTCTTCATTGTCCTCTGAACTATCAAGTTTTGTGAAAGAAATTAACTCCTAATATATTGTAGTGAAAACTGTTTATGATTCTAAAGCTTCATTATAGTTACACTTATTATTGTCATCCAAATGATCCACCATAGTTTAACTCTGATTGGATATTTTGTGTTTATCTAACTTGGTTGATAAACTGGCTATAACAGCATCAACAATCTTTACTTCCTCTTTTATTGCTTTGAGTGTTGAGGAAAATACCAACAATGCTTACTCTTATTCTGCAATAAAAAGAATCTTTATTAAAAACTATGCATGCTTTTTGATTTGGCCTCTATCATAAACCAAAAATATAATAAAAAACAATTAGAACAAAAATCAAATAATAGTGGTTGGTACTATTTTTATTTTTATATTTTGAACCACTAACATTTTTCAGTTTTTGAAGGCACGCATGTATAACATACAATACATTCAATATGAATGGAATCAACTCAACTGATTAAACTGGATAACCAGACCATTTTAACTGGATAATTCAAGAATGCTGCTTGAAATTAGTAACAATAGACTCTATTTGAGATGAAAGCTAAACAGTTCATCTTCTGACATATGATTTCTGTTTGAATCAACTGTGTTTCATTGAAATACTAATATGTGAGCCATTAAGACCTTTGTTCATTTCTTTTATGATTCTATAACTATTCACCAATAATTCCATGCAAGGTGAAACAATAACCTTGCGCTCAAAACGATGGCTATTGAATTACATGTGAAAACTGTAAACACTTTTGGTGTTCTGTCCAAGCAGTAACAATTTCTGACTGAGCAGCAACAGTGGAATTTATCAAAGTGTCAGCTGAGGCAAGAGAGTTTCCACTTGCTCAAATTCTATATAAATGTTAAACAGAAGAAGTGCTGCTAGCATGCTAAATTTGTGGCCAAAGTCTGGGGGACATGGCTTGAAGAAGCTTATGATATAGTCTGTACAATCTTAATATTTGATTAGAGCAATTTGACTTCCAATATTTATTAAGTGATGAAGCCAAAGTGACATGAGTTAATCATTTTTTTCAATCTATAATTCTTGGTAAAACTGTTGTATGAAAATTATGTTTAATGTATGCGGCTTCTTAGAGAAAAACAAAGAATGCAAATGTATAAATACAACAGCTATATCACTGCTTTCTTGAGAGGAGTCAATTTGATTCAAGAATGCTATTTATTTTTCAAGTTTATATATATATGGGCAGTTAGGTGCCCCTTTCCCAAAGTATATTCTTTTGTTCAAAGAACTGTATAAGCTAAGTATAGTTTAAAAATTTAAAAAAAAGCATAAGAATGAAAAAAAAATAGATTCCCTAAATTTGCCTATAAGTTTCAAGAGGAGACTATAAACATTTATTAGATCAGCCAGGTTGCAGCATTTTGTGAAACCTGGCTAATTTGGAAAACTTAATTAGACTGGATCTGATAAGTTGGATGCGGGATCATTAGAAAATCCAAGTTTACCGGCTAGGTTGGAAGATCACAATAAACCATTTTAGAAGAATGCAATGTTAAACCACTTTTACATTATTGCAAAGAAAACTACAAAGTTGTGGCTATGAACTCACAGGAAAGTAAGCTTGAATGGGAATTTCACACAATGCTCTACCAGTTGAACATTCTTCTTTTAAGTAAGTCCTTTTAAAGGAAGAACTAATGGCAACCCAAAACATTTTATTGCTTCAGGAAAACTCAGTCACCCAGACTTCCCTTGAACCACAAAATGGGTGGCATATAACAAACAAAGCAAACAAAACAAAACAAAAAAGTACCCATTCCCACTTCAGAACTACTAGTTCATTACTTCCATAGAGGGAAACAGACTTTAGGGATCTGATGACTACTGTAATTTCCTGTGCTACTTCCAAGCAATTATAATATAAAGTGATTTGATTCAGTCCTTGTATTTCATGTTTTTGCCTCTTTATATTGCAATTGGACCACTGGGGGAAGTGTAATGTAGATCTGTTGACATCAAGAAAATATCTTCCAAGTATAATATTTGCATGCTGATGAAGAGTAGTCTTCAGATCCGTCAGGTATATATATTTAAAAAGAAAAATATATAGAATATCAGTTAATTTAAGACAAGTAATGAAATTATTGCTTTTATCCTTCTCTTCTAAAGAGTTTTTAAAAATGTTATACTTAATGTAATTTAGGCTGAATATAAATATCAGTGCAAAAACGTTTAACAAGGTTTTTTTTTTAAAAAAATAATGCTGCTACTGTGGGGCATATTTAAGGATTTATGTCGTTTTAAAACTCTACTTGGAGCCAATCTATCTCCATTCTATGCATTCCATTGGGCATTGTAATAGATGCTGAAATCCATAGTTATTGAATCTTCTGAATAAACCCTGTTCATTTCTATCTAGCATAGGCCTGTCTGGATACAGTCTGGCTCAGACTCTGTCTACCTCTTTCAAATTGCTGCAAAATATTGTTTGAACAGCTAGAGTGTTGCAGAAAATTAAGGGACTCAGACTTCGGAACCAAAAGAAGTAGCTTTATTGGTATCAAGGTTCAGAGCAAGATAGGCAAGACAGCCATTTGAACATCTGAACAACAACTTATAGAAAAGACAGTTCTTATATATATTTCTAAAGCAGCAGAACATGGGAATGTAACATGTTCCTGTTACTAAATATCTTGTCTAAGCTTTCCAGTAACTTTCTATGGCTAGCTTGTACTCTTGATTCATCTGTATGAACTGTAGCTGAACCTGCGGTTTGGCTTTTAACATTTCCTGTTCTTGTACACGTATCAAAAGCAAGTTTTTATTCCTTCTTTCTGTCATGTCTTACTTTTATAGTTTGATTCACTTTATGTCCTGCCTTAAGAGTAAATGTTGATTTGATCTTGGGGAACATCTCTTTTCACCCTGAAGTGTAAAGTGCCTTCATTGTGGAACAGGCAGCAGAAAGTTAGATACAGTATATTTTCTTCAATGAGTTGTAATGAAAAAAAAAAGAGTTAGAAGAGATACTGTAAAGTTAAGAACTGAGATAGGAGCCTTCAAGCCATCTCCATGAGTTCGTTAAGTTGGCATCTTTTTTAATTTCTTTTTTTTTAAATTTAATTTCTTTCTTTTTTCCCCACAATGCTTGCCTGACACACCAGAGCTTATTTATTTCACATTTACTTGGTAACAGGACCATCCAGCTGCTAGTTGTTTGTGTTAAGAGATACTTTTCTTTCTTTCTGAGCCTTAACACAATCTCCTACACCGGGAAACTTACAAAGACTCTGCAGGGAGCTAGTACAACATTACTTTTATGCCCTTTATTCTGTTTGAAAACTGATAAAAGGCCAGGGAATATTAAAAGAACCTCAGCATTTTCTAACAAGCCTAAGAAGTAAGTGTTGAGAACCCTTCAAAACATAAAAATAAACAAGTAGTGAAAAGGCAGATCTACTGCTTAAATCTATACATCTAACTTTGAAGTAAATACCTTTCTGCCATTGAAAACAATAGGATTTATGTCTCCTCTTTCTAACTGTAATGTAAATTTGTGCAGGACTTGTACAGGATTTGTAAGAAAAGTTGTAAGACAAAGACAAGCCAAATGTCAAAGTTCAAAATTGAGGGATACTTTCTTTATGAGAAAGAACCATCCCCTCCCCTTTGTGAAAAGAAAGACATTCCTCTTGAGGGGAAAATAATAAATAAGCACAGGAGAATGAGAAAGGTTTATTATATTTATCAATATCCTCTTTCACAAGTCCAGACCTTGTAAGTCTGAACTTTTATGTGGCATCTAATTGGCAACCATGATAACACAATATTGGGATAGAATGTGGATTTGATGTTGACAATTTTAGTTATTTGAACTACAGTACAAGCTTTACTGTAGAAAAAGGAAAATGAATATATGTTGCTATTTTGGAGAAAATTTAATATGGATTATAGAACACTAGCAATAAAGTGGTAATGATTTTAACCCCATAGATTGCATATTTTTCTAAGAGATGAGATATGAGAAAAAGACATCTTTGCTTACATTTTCACCAAAGATGATAAATTACTAACACTGTTTATACTTATGATGGAGAAAGTATATCTCTCTCTCTCTCTCACAAACACATTCTTTTTTTTCTTTTTATTTTATTTTATTTATTCTTATAAAAATAAAGTCATACTAACATAATTTCAAACATATTGCCGTCACAGCGCAAGAAATCATAACGTTTAAATAACTAAACTTGACATTACCGTCCTAATGATAGGCCTAATATTTAGCACCAACATTTACACTATATGCAGCCCAACTAGTCAGCATACCTACATAATCAATTATTATTTGTCCTTTAATTTCTGATTAATATTATTTACCAGTATCTGATTTAAACATATATTATTGCTTCAGTTGTTATTATTCGGTCGTTCCCGTACCCAATTGTACCACCTCTTCCACGAGTTATAGAATTCTGAGTCCTTTTTTCCTTTAATTAATTTTGTTAGTCTATCCGATTCTGCGCATTCATTAATTTTATTTATTACTGCCCTATCCATTGGTATTTGATCGCTCTTCCATTCCTGGGCAAATGTCAATCTTGCCGCAATGATTATGTGCAACACCAAGAACCATATCTCGATGTTGATATCTGGGGGTTTGAGTCCTAACAGGAAGGTTTCAGGTTTCAAATCTAATTGATGTTGGGTGATTTCTATTAACCACCGCCTAATTTTTTTCCAGTATTTAATCGCCATTGGGCAGGTCCACCACTGATGGAAATAGGTCCCCTCTCTGTGACCACATTTCCAGCAATTAGGCATGATCCCAGGGAACATTCTGGCAAGTCTTGCCGGTGGTAGATGCCACCGATATATCATTTTATATGTATTTTCCTTATACGAGGCTGCCATAGTCAGTTTCATATTTTTAAACCAAATTTCTTCCCAACTTTGAAAGTCCAATGTGCGTCCTATATTCCGTCCCCAAGCAATCATGCAGTCTTTGACCACTTCTTCCCCTACGTCCAATAGCAATAGATATTCGTAACACTTGGAAAGCATCCCTTTCTCTGTTCCAAAAAGAACCTTGTCCAGTTCTTGTTTATAGGGATATATACCTTCAGTCTTCTGATCTTTTTTATACCTTGAGAGTATCTGGGAATATGGCCACCAGTCGATATGGTACCCTTGCGAAGCTAGTGATTCCCTGGTCTTCAAATTCCCCTGTGAGTCACACACACATTCTTTACTACATTCTTTTTATTTCTTTTCTATTTCTTTTCATTTTTCTTTTCTGCACTTTCAATCCTTTTATTCTTTTATTTTTTTTTAGTTTGTACTAGTTTTTTTTAATTATAATGTTTAATAAAATTATTGCTACATAAAAATAGTGGAAGTAAATGGCATACTTTTAGTTGTTATTTGGTCAATAGAATTGTCAAGGAATCTTTTTAGTTGCATGATCTGCTTTTAATACTTCTATAGATAGTAGGATGCCAAGAGAGCTTGAACATAAACTTCAGTTATCCCCTGATGATAAGGGAAGAGCTAGGAGCTGATCTCATTATATCTGTTTGTATTGCATACTCAGGGTTAAAGTTTTTTTTTTTAAACCCATTTATGCTTGGAATAGAAAGCATCCTTATAAATACAGCAAAGCAGCTCTGGACAACATGGTGCACCATTGTTAGAACTGATTTTTTAAAGCAGATTTTTAAAATTAGCCTAAATAAGAAGTCATACCACAAAACAAAACATTAGTCTTTCTTTCTCTTACAAAACTATCTTCATAGAGCTCCATGTGCTTCCTTAGAAATAGAAATACTATATTATTAAATAGAAATTATGTCTGCCAACCCAGATTAAATGGATGCATCAACTGGAGATGTAGATAAATTCCAAAATATTTTGGAGGGGTGTATGTGGATGGGGGGTGTTGCTGATCACTTTCCACAGTAGGCAATTTGGTAAATGCTAATATCTACTGCTTATAGTATTTTAAGACTAGGATAGGTTCTTAAGCAGCCATTTTTTAAAGACATGAGATGCTGCCAAAATTCAGAATGTAACCCAATTCAAAACATATGTCAATGTAACACTTAATCTTGTTTCTTCGCTCTATGAAATGTTGGCCACAGACTCTTTTATCATTCAAGATAGATAGATAGATAGATAGATAGATAGATAGATGGATGGATGGATGGATGGATGGATGGATGGATGGATGGATGGACGGACGGACGGACGGACGGACAGACAGACAGACAGACAGACAGACAGACATATTTCATTGGAGAAGCTACGTACATTGATTTATTTAAAAAATATTTAAGTGAAATATCAGCCCAGAAAACAATTCAGGCTCCAGTAGCTCATCACATCTAAACTTCTCTCACACTAACTAGTAATCCAATTATTAAAAAAAATAATCCGAAATGTCTTGCAATATTAAATGAATTACAAGAAATAAATAGAGGCAGTTTAGTGCTGCTGCTGCTGCTGTGACTGCTGTTTACAATGGTATTGTGCAAACTATGCATTAAAAATGGGGGGAAAATTGCATCCTCTTTGGTAATTGACCATTAAAATGATGGAAGTGTTGAAAGTTCACAACGTTTCCTTGAGGACTTGTTGATGTGTTAAGAATATTTAGGACATCTGTTATTTTTTATCAGACATAAACAGCAAAGCACCAAGTATTCTCTCAGCGTTTTTAATGTGCTACCGAGTACAGCTATCTGTGTGTGTTTCCTGAGTTATGGTGAAATGAAATCTTTCAGGAGCTGTCTCGAGAGTCAACAATTACTTAACTGTAATTACATTGCTACACTTCTTTATTATTAGTACACTATTATCCTGAAATCCAGCAATGCCGCTATTTTTTTAAAATAAATATTCTTTAAGTCACTTTCTGGCTTCCAAAATGATAAGCAGTAATTGGTTTCTTTAGCTGAGCCTTGGAATTTAGTGGGTGGATAATTAGATCAGTATGTGAAAATTAAAGGTATAAAAGGGCCCTCTTTGGCAATATTCCCCCTGGATTTTAAATTAGGTCATTATTTTACCCCATATGCATCTTGTCTTTCTTTTTTCTTTTTTAAAAAAATGTATTATGCCAGTAGAGCAGTAGCAAACCCAATCAGAAGAAAACAAGGAGTAATTCTATAGAAATATAGTTTAAATTTGTGAAGAAAGGAGACAGCTTGAAATATTATTCCTATGCCATTCTCCAAAGCACACTTTAAAATTTGTTCCAAATCTTAGAAATAAACAGTAGTGGTACCAGCAAGAAAATGTTTCATGTATTATTCTTATGATTGGAAAGATTATTAAATTCATTAACCTATGCCATCATGAATATAAATAATACAATCTTTGAGATACCCACCCAGGATGACATTAAAGCATTTTTTTCTGACATGCAGATTTTACAGCAGAACTTTCTATAGATAGATAGATAGATAGATAGATAGATAGATAGATAGATAGATAGATATAGATATAGATATAGATATAGATATAGATATAGATATAGATATAGATATAGATATATAGATATATAGATATATAGATATATAGATATAGAGATAGAGATAGAGATAGAGATAGAGATAGAGATAGAGATAGAGATAGAGATAGAGATAGAGAGATAGATAGATAGATAGATAGATAGATAGATAGATAGATAGATAGATAGATATAGATACAGATACAGATACAGATACAGATACAGATACAGAGATAGATAGATAGATAGATAGATAGATAGATAGATAGATAGATAGATAGATAGATAGAAAGATATAGATAGATAGATAGATAGATAGATAGATAGATGATAGATAGATAGATAGATAGATAGATAGATAGATAGAGACTAATATAGATCTATTTCAAGCTATTTAGCTCTCATCAGCTAGCCATACCCTGGCTAGCTGATGAGAGCTAAATAGCTTGAAATAGATCTATACTAGTCTCCCTTTATTTATTTATCAGCACAAACGCAACACAAATAACAAAGGCAACATTAAAAATAATGGCTTTCTGTCTGGATGGTTTCTTGGGATGAGCCGATAGACAGAGAAAGGAAGCAGTATGCTTCCTCCCATATTTGGGCATACCAGGGGTTGAAACTTAATACATACATACATACATACATACATACATACATACATACATACATACATACATGATAGATAGATTTTCAGAGGTGTTGGTATGCTGGTCTTGTTGTATTCGGGTCTTTTCCCGTGTAAGATTGAGATTGTCTTGGCAACGTTTCGGCGAGGTCCCACTCACCATCTTCAAACTGGTGTTTTCAGCTTGCACAAGCACAAAGCCGAAAACACCAGCCTGAACACACAGACAGACAGACAGACAGACAGACAGACAGACAGACAGATGATAGATGATAGATGATAGATGATAGATGATAGATGATAGATGATAGATGATAGATGATAGATAGATAGATCGATAGATCGATAGATCGATAGATCGATCGATCGATAGATAGATAGATAGATAGATAAAGAACAGAAAAAGAAGACACTCAGACCATATGTACCCTGTAAAGGGAATAAAAAGTGACTCTAACTATAGAAAATAGGTTTTCACAAGAGAAAAACATCATTTTTTTCTACCAAAACCAAGATCATATAAGAAATGAAATAGTTTTCATTAATAATGAAAAATTATCAAAATCAGATCTTAGATAGAACTACAAAGGATAGAATGGTCCCACTTTATGTTTAAGGCAGAACATACGAAGAAGTTCAAGGAAGAATAGAACAGAACAGAACAAAACAGAATAACAGAGTTGGAAGGGACTTTGTAGGTCTTCTAGTCCAATCCCTTGCTTACCTCAGACAGGAAACCCTATAATGTTTCAGATAAATGGTTTTCCAATGTCTTCTTAAAAACTTCCAGTGTTGGAGCATTCACAACTTTTGGAGGCAAGTTGTTCCACTGCTTAATTGTTCCAGCTGTCATGAAATTTATTAGTATTATGGTGACAAAGGCTGATAAAGTAAAAACTGCCAGTACTAATAGTCCTCAATGGAACTGCATCTACATGGAGGGAGGTATGCAGTGGGGTACCCCAAGGTTCTGTTTTGGGCCCAGTACTCTTCAACATCTTCATCAATGATTTGGATGAGGGAATAAATGGGGAACTTATCAAAATTGCAGATGACACCAAGATGGCAAGAATAGCCAACACTCCAGAAGATAGGCTTAAGATACAGAAGGATCTTGAGAAACTTGAACATTGGGCACTATCTAATAAAATGAAATTCAATGGTGAAAAGAGTAAGGTTCTACATTTAGCCACCAAAACGAAATGTACAGGTACAGAATAGGTGGTACCTTGCTCAATAGTAGTAACTGTGAAAGGGATCTTGGAGTCCTAGAGGACAACTATTTAAATATGAGCCAGCAGTGTGTAGCAGCTGCCAAAAAAGCCAACACAGTTCTAGGCTGCATCAACAGGGGGATAGAATCAAGATCACGTGAAGTGTTAATACCACTTTATAATGCCTTGGTAAGGTCACACTTGGAATACTGCATTCAGTTTTGGTCGCCACGATGTAAAAAAGATGTGGAGACTCTAGAAAGAGTGCAGAGAAGAGCAACAAAGATGATTAGGGGACTGAAGACTAAAACACATGAAGAACGGTTTCAGGAACTGGGTATGTCTAGTTTAATGAAAAGAAGGATTAGGAGAGACATGATAGCAGTCTTCCAATATCTCAGGGGTTGCCACAAAGAAGAGGGAGTCAAACTATTCTCCAAGGCACCTGAGGGTAGAACAAGAAGCAATGCGTGGAAACTAATCAAGGAGAGAAGCAACTTAAAACTGAGGAGAAACTTCCTGACAGTTAGAACAATTAATCAGTGGAACAGCTTTCCCCAACACTGGAAGTCTTTAAGAAGATGTTGGATAGCCATTTATCTGAAACGGTATAGGGTTTCCTGCCTAGGCAGGGGGTTGGATTAGAAGACCTCCAAGGTCCCTTCCAACTCTGCTATTGTATTGTATTAATTCCAGTTTTCAGCAAAACCATGCTCACAGCAAACCACTTAACAACTGGGGCATTTGCTTAATGACAGCCTGATTTACTACAATAGTCTGCCATATTTTCTTGACACAATGCTCCAAAACACATCATGCCAATTGTAGGAGATTGACTAAAATACAAAGAAGACCATACACATGTATGACACCACCGATGGCTAGAAGCAAGGAAGATCTAAAGAATCTTTTTTTAAAGATGAAAGAAGAAAGTACAAAAGCCGCTCAATATAAACAAATTAAAAAAAATTCCCCAAAGTCTTAAGCTTATGTCAAAATACAACGTCAACCCAAGGCAGATAGGTGGAGAAGATGTTGAAATATTAACAGACTTCTTAGACTTAAAATTTTACTGAGATGTAGCTTATTGTATTATGTGTTCAAGCCATGAATTAGAGAGCTATTATTTGGAAAAAAAGACTGCAGTATGATGGAGACAGACACAAAATGAAAAGGGCAGAGACATATTCCAACAAAGGTTTGCATTTTCAAAGCCGTGGCTGTCTCATCTGTAACATAAGGCTCTGCAAATTGGATTAGCTGAACAATGAAAAGGGATGCCTTAATATTGTAGTACTAAAGAAAATATTTGTGAATAACTTAGTTGGCAAGAAGAATCACCCATTCAGTACTGGATAAAGAAAATATAGAATGCTCTTTAGAAGCAGTAATAATGAAGTTAAGATGTAGATATTTTGGATATATGTTGCTAAAACAAGAATAATTGAAGATGACTGTAGTGTTTAGAAAAATTGAAAATAATAATAACAAAAAAAGATTGTTAAATGTAGCTGTTTATGATATAGAGCACAGGTATCAAACTCAATCGCGTTGTGACATCATGTGACTTATCACACTTTTTGCCCTTGCAAAACAGGAATAGATGAGGCCTCTGTGTGATGCATCCAACCCAAGGGCCGCCAGTTTGACAACCCTGATGTAGAGCCTGAGTGTTTTGATCTGGCCATAACACCCAAAACAAAAGCAACTTAACTAGTCCTTGAAGTACAAAATAAATGGTCACTGTAGACTACCTTCTGCATTTCCTTCTGTCAGGGGAAGTTCCACCCTGAACTAATGAGGTGTGGATCATTGGCTTTCCAAGCAGCATATTTCAAATAAGCAGAAATAAAACCCGGAGCATATTCTAATTAACAACTTTAATATAAAAGAAAATAATAATACAAAACTTGCTATCTAAATCTTACATTTTGGCAAGAGCTATGTTGCCCACCTTCTTGGCAGGCGAATGGAAGATCAGAAGGAAAGTAAAGAATGTGTGACGTATTATGAGACATGCACCTTAATTATTGTCAGATAAGAAACAATTCAGTCTACTGTATAACTCAGAATATAAGCACAAGTTGGCAAACCAATTAACGCAGTGATGCCTTCTGCATTTTTTAAAGAGGCTGTGGGCAGTCATTTTTTCACCGCATATACAAGTATATACTATATGTGAAATGTTTCTAACTTCTTTATCAGACGTAGCCTGTCTTTTCTTCCATACAACATGTGACAATTGTGTCTGGATGTATGCATACACATGCACACATTTATGTTTTGCCTTTATGTGGTTTTATGTGGGAAGCACAGGCTGAACTCCAGACTCTCCACTGCAGATCACGTGACCAGAAAGAAATGAAGTTTAGAAGAGAAGAGAATGTCAGCAACATTCTGATTCACTACTCAAATCGCCTGTCCCGTATATTTCCAGACTAGCTGGATTTGACCCTTTTTCAAACTGTACCATTTATTTGTTGATTTCTCCCATAGCACCAAATTTTCCTGTTGCTTTCAAAATGTTAGTTTGCTGTCATTCAAACAGATAGGCAGACAGATTTTACTAAATGCTTTCCAATGTTTTGTTGAAATGGAAAAAAAAAAGACTATCATAAAATTATTACTTCAATAGCTCTTTGGGGAATGTTAGCTGACATATTGAGCTAATCATTTAATCATTTACAGTATCATAATGAAATGTATTTGTAATGATATTAGCCTTTTTTTAAAGGCTTGCCAATCACCAGAAAGCTACATTAGTGTTAAAGTATTCCCAAGAGATTATCTCTTCCCCTTGAATTGTTTAAAGGGCATCAGTTAGAAAAATAAGGTAGCATTTGAACTTTACAACATGAGAACATTTAGCAATTGTAATTAGTATAATGTGAAGAGTCATTCAGAGGTAAAACTGCTGTAAAAGTAGTCAGGGTTTTTTTAAATGTGCATTTTGGGTAAGACTGTAAGTACAGCTAAATAATCTTCTTAGTTCAAATATACAGTATGTATTCAACTCATAGCAGAAACTACAAGGGGCAAAATGACATCACTGGGATCTGATCTCTAGATCTAAGAATTATATCCTTTTGTCTTACTGATTCCTAATACATCTGTTACTGCTACAAGTTCTCTTTTTCTCACCTTTCAAGGTCCTGTTGACCTTCAATACTGTAATGGAAATTGAATTTCTTATTGCCTTCCCTACATATTCTGCCTCTTCAGTATAATCCAGATATTTGGGCTGAACAAAGGGAGAAGTGAGTCATTATGGATAGCGAAATGGCTGATCCCTCAGTCTTGGAAAAGAAAAATACCCTATTACAGAGATAGTTGGATTGGAAATTGACTGCTTTAGCAGCAGATGGAAATTGCTTAACCAAAAGACAAAGCAATGAAGACCATTTTAATTCAATGATTCCTTTTATTACTCTCTAAGAAAGGTGCATGTTCACATTTGTCTTCTTTGGCTCAAGTATAATAGTGGGAAGGAAAACACAGTAGTTGAACAAAGGATTATTATCATGCACAAGCGTTTATTACACACAGTGATTGAGAAGTTCATCAGGATCATTTCAGCAAATGGTGGTCTGGCCAAACTAAAACCCAAAACATTTTGGTTGTAAATGCCAAGGAGTGAGAATTACAATATTGTTGTACATTTTCCCTCTCCCGCCTCCTCTGTATGGCCCCCTAATATTGCTGCTTCTTCTTTCTCCTTACTTTGACTTAATTGTCAGTGTGCTATTAATGAACCTTGAATAATCCAAACATGGCAAAATAAATTGTTTGGCCACTCTTCTGTTGATAAAGCTGTGCTTTCCTCTTTCTTATCAAATCCCCCAGTGGCGATATTCAATTTTTTTTACTACCAGTTCTGTGGGCATGGCTTCGTGGCATGACTTAGTGGCATGACTTGGTGGGTGTGGGGAAGGTTACTGTGAAATCCCCATTTCCTCTCAATCAGCTGGGACTCGGGAGGCAGAGAATAGATAGGGGTGGGGCCAGTCAGAGGTGGCATTTCTCCGAACTACTCAAAATTTCCGCTACTGGTTCTCCAGAACTGGTCAGAACCTGCTGAATGCCACCTCCCCCCTTATCTACACAACTGGTCTTCCAGCACTTCCACTGATCTTTCCATGTGCTAGAAAATTCTGTTTTATGATATACTAGCTAATAACCCGGCATTGCCCAGGTATTTATAGACTTTGAAGCATTTGTCTGACAGGGAGCCATTGATAGGAGCCTTTCTTCCCCCTATTATTATGCCCATCATCCCTGCCCTCTCCCTTCCCCCTTCCAATGCATTCCTCTTTCCTGCCTTATCTACGATCTGGCACTTTGCCACGAAGTGTTTGTCTGACAGGGAGCCATTGAGAGGAGTCTTTCTTCCCCCTACTACCATATCCATCATCTATTCATCCTCTCATGTGTTCCTCTTTCCAACCCTAGCATCTTGCCCCAAATCCATCAGGCACTTCCCTCTTGGTACACTGAGAGGTGAATGTCATGGCTGGTTTGCCAGAGGAAGCTGCAAAGGAACTGACTTCACAAACAACTCTCCTTAACTGCCCAGGATCTCCCTTCTCCCTCCCATGACATCACAAACAATTGCCACTCTAGGATGCCGCACTCACTCTTTTTAACAGCCCCGGCATTCCAGAGTTATGCTGGAACACCCCCACGCCCATCCATACCCACCCACACTAGGGATGCCTTATCCCCCAGTATTTGTTTGCAGAGGGTAAGTCATCTGTGTACTAAGTTTGGTTGAGTTATGCTGGAACACACACACACACACACACACACACACTGGTCTTTTATTCGGGTCTTTTCCCATGTAAGATTGAGATTGTCTTGGCAACGTTTCAATGAGGTGTCACTCACCATCTTCAGGCTGGTGTTTTCGGCTTTGTGTTTGTGTGAGTAATGCGTGGTCAGAGCTGCCGGCTTTCTATAAATCTTGGTGGGGGTGGGGGAGTGCTGACTTTGTTTCAATAAGTGGATTGATTGACTGTGTGATTGTATCATGATTGGTAGATTGGTGCTGGCTGTGTGTCCATTGTTGTTTTGTGTTGTAATGGCCTGGGTGGTGGGTGGGGCTCGTTTGTTGACTAGGGCTGGTTTCCAGATATCTGGTAGGCAGGAGGTATCATCACATTTATTCATGTTGTGGGGGTGTTTCTCTATTTCAATACTTCCATAGAGAAACACCCCCACAACATGAATAAACATGATGGCAGCTCTGACCATGCTTTACTCACATAAACACGAAGCCAAAAACGTCTGCCTGAAGATGGCGAGTGAGACCTCGCCGAAACGTTGGCAAGACTATCTCAATCTTACACAGGAAAAGACCCGAATACAACAAGACCAGCATACCTACACCCGTGAAAATCTATGAAAACACACACACACACACACACACACACACACACGATAGATAAATGGTAGAAAATGATTATTATATAGCCATACATAGTGTGTGAGTAGCAGAGGATGGTTGCATAGCAATACAGATCAAATAAAGTGAACAATGTACAGTCACCATAGTTCTTGTTACGTAACAGTTTCAACTGTCACAGAAAACTCTCCTCAGATCATAAAGGAACCCTAGGTTATAACCATAGATGCAAACTAAACACTTTCACCTATTGTCTGAACAATTCTGTAGCTGTTGCAATACAAAATATATGTATTCCAACATTCCCACTCAACAACTACTACTTATAATAGTCCCATTTCATATCTTAGTTCTGTTTCCTGTTTCTTATTCTTCTTCTTGTCCTTCTTCTTCCTCTTCTTTTTGCTGGCTGTCCACAGAGCTGCTGCGGCTTTGACCTTGGCTCTTGGAAGGTCTGGCACTGGAAATACTGAGGCTCTGGCTCTGGCTGGGCTGGGCTGGGGACCCAGGGCAGCAGTTGCAGACTTTTTTGGATTCTCCTTTCTGTCTCTGGGTTTTAATGCTATGCAAGCAACGTAGGACAGACGTTTGGCTAGGATGCCTTTATTGCTTATGGTCGATCTCCTGATTAAAGCCTCTGGTGGCCTGGTTTATTCTTCTTGGATATCTTTTCTCAGTTAATTTCTTTATTATATCAGTACTTCTGTGTCCAAGTTGTCTGTGCCATGTGTGAATGCAGTTTGAATGTTTTTCCTCTTTGGCAGGATTAGCCACCTGATTGCAATTCAGCTGATAGAGTTCATCTGTAATTTTATCCCTTGCAAGTAAGGTATCCCCTTTTGTTGTGATACAACTATCCCCTTTGAAGGTCACTAGTTTTATGAGCTTCTTCACTGACAAAAGATTAGTTTCAAGAGCAGGGACATACAGTACATTTTTCATAAGTATCTTTTTGGTGACAGTCTGAAAAATAGGACGGCAAAGAAAGCCATCTCCCATTCCTTCTGATTCTATTATTTGCCCATTAGCTGTGGTGATTCCCCCCCCCCCTGTTTTATTCTGGTCAAGGTGAGTAAAGAAATTTCTGTCATTTGTCATGTGACTCATAGCTCCTGAATCAACACACCATGGTTTTAAAGATGCGGTGTAACTTTTGGATTGAAAAAACATTTCTTCATTGTCTGAAGAAAAATCAGTTTCTTCCTTCACACTTTTGACTTTTTGTAGTTTAATTCATTTTTGCATTATAGCTTTCCAGATTCTGCAATCTGATTTCCAATGATCCCCTTTTTTGCACACAAAGCATTCATATGTTTCTTGCTTCATGTAACTGTTTTTATTCCTATTTTTCATATTTAAAACAGACTCTATCACAGAAGCACCATCACTATTAATGCTTTCTGTTTTATACTGATATTCATCTACAAGCTTACCCTGAACGTATTCAAAAGCTAGCTCATAATCTGGACATGCATTGAGTGCTGTCACAAGCATTTCATAACTTTCTGCTAAATCACTAAGTAATAGTGATGTGACATGAAAATCTTTTCTTTGTTTTCCTATACCTCTCAGGTGTTCAACCATTTCCAAGATGTGCCTTATGTAATGTAATTCTCATCCATTTATTTAGTCTCAACTCAGTTCAGAGGTGCTTCAGTTAATTTAACAACTGGTTCGCCTAGTGCAGAACCAAAAATGTGAGCATGTGCATGGCTTCAAACACACAGAGATTTCCTGTGCATGGCTTCCAGCATATCTTCTCGGGCAGCCATGGTAAGTAGAGCGGGTGAGGCACTGAAATCAGCTGGGCTGTGTGGGCAGATTGATTGATCCAGAGAGTGAGATATATAGGATTGGACAGCGCTGGGGGTGTAGGGAGGGTGGAACTACTGGTTTGCCCGAACCAATCTGAACTGGTAGCAGCCCACCTCTGACTATGGTATTACATTTCAGTATTTCTGCAAACCCAAAGCTTGGAATAAAATGTTGCCAGAATATTATATCATCCTGCCTTTAGCCCCACATTTACTGCAGATATGTGTCAATGATTCTATTGCTTTTTATTTTACATATTATGACAGATTTTGTATTTATTTGATAAAAAGGGATTTAGTACTATTCTACATCAAACTGTTAATGGAAGAATTAATAGTATTATGCAATGGATTCATGAAATAGACCCCATTTTGTTAGGGATGTAACCCTAGGCTTGGCTTGGCAATGTATATAAGCTATGATTGTAACAAGTGTATCTGTTACTTTAAATGCTTAAGAGATGTAATTGGTTTGTAACCTCAAGCAGCTATAAGAGGGAGCCAGAATGGCTGTTAGCTCTGTTTTGTTAAAAGCTGGTTGGTGTATACTGAGGTATTGTGGTTTGCTACTGTTAGCTATATTTTGTGTGCTAGACTGAATATTTTGATAACTGAATTACTGAACCGTGTATGACTTGGACTGTTAACTGGACTCTGAATACTTTTATATTTCTACATAGTAAACTGCTATATTTTTATACTATTCAGTGTCTCTGTATGCTGGTTTGTGCATGCTATTCCATATCACTCTCATTATGCTTCTCTGCATACTCGCTCTTCTAATGGGGAGTTTAATTACTTAACACATTTATCTCTCTCTATGTCTGTTTCCAATGAACCACATTTATTTTAATATTTGAAACTTAAAATCATGGAGGAGGGGGAGAGAGACTAAATGTTCCCTTTAACTACTGTAGACTATGCAAACTTGCTAAAAACGGGCAGCTGAGATATAATCATATTATTTTTTTCTCCCAGTACTTCACCTGATAAAAGATGTAGAATAATATTGCTTAAAAACAATGATAAACATTTTGCAGTGTAGCCATTATCCAAATTTTGCACTGCAGCCCATTAAGTCTGTCTTGCTTTTTCCCAATCTGGCTCCTGCCAAGCAAATGAGGTGCCTCCTAAAACCTAAATGCGGATGATGGAGAGCATCTTCCTAACCATCTTGGAAAATGTTTGATTGCACTTTTTAACTCAACAAGGAACCCTAACAAGGTAAAAGAGAACAGGTGTGTTGAATCCCAAAGTTGCTTTTTCAAAAGGCAACTGGATATTGTTTTTCTTGAAAACATTTTGCTTATCATCTAAGAAGCTTCTTCAGTTCTTCTCATCCAAGAAACGTCTTCACAACTGAAGTGAATAGGTTAAAGAAGTGAAGTGAAATGTCTTCAAGGAGAAACAAAGATCAGTTGCTTTATGAAAAAGCACCTTTGGGACAACTATGACATGGATGACTGAGAATCTCCATAGAGAGGTATATTGAATGTTGTTGCCTAGAGCAGGCCTAATGGCCACTTGAATTCACTGCTTTCAGCTATGACTATAATGGATATATCTTTATCTATAAAATTCATTAGGTAGCTGACAATTAATAGGTGATAGAAAATAAAGTCTATGTAAATATAAAATACTTCTGTAATACAATCAGTTAAAAGTAAATCAATTAAAAGCAACACTATATACTGTAAAAGAAGCAGAAGCTAAAATGGGCACCACTAGGAAAAGAAATCCAAAAGTAACCCTGAGGGAAGCTATGTAAAAATATATTGTCTACTATCTACTTTAGTTGACATTTGAGGAGACCTTTTTCAAAAGCTTTTCTTCTGTTTTGGCAATGTATGCGGACAATTTATGTTATTCTGCATGGATCATTTTCAAAATGCAATTACTCTCTTACTTAGATTCATAGGATTTTGTCTCTTTAGAAAATGCATTAACTTACAAATTTTTGATCCCCAACTTTCTTTCAAAAATTGATACTTTCAGCAACCAAGCAACATTGGACAGGTTTTTTTTTGCAAATAAATTGTGGCTGCCACCAGAAATATTCACCTTCAGTCAGCTTTCATTCTCCTAACATTATATTCATTTTATCCCAAATCCTCACATCATTGTGTATATCTCTTCACTGCTGCCTCTGGGAAGAGATAGCCAGCATCAAGAAGGGAAAGAAAAATAAACCATTCACCAGTCTGTCATGTTCTCATGCCTGTCTGCTTTGTCCAATGCCTACATCAACTTCCATTTTAAAATGAACAGCTACATTAATATGCCTATAATACATACCATAATATTTAGCTTTTCCAAAAGAAAAGGATTTAGAATTCAGGGGAATTGGCAAATGCTGGTTTTGTGCACTGGTCTTTCTGACGATTATACATTAAAACACCAGTATCTAAATAAACAGAAAATGCAACCCTATTTCTCTCCAGAGCAGGCAGTCTCTTCCCCCGATATCACTGAAATAATTTCCCTCCTCCAACCATCAGCACCTCTTCTTTACCTGAATTCAATTTCAATTGATTTATCCCCATAGATGGCCTTTTATTTGGTCCTTTAAAAAGGAGCTAGGAAATGAAGTATCATGCCTTGTGATCCCTCTAGCTACGGTTCAGGTGTGACAGATGATTAAACAAACCAATATATCTTATTCCTGTCCAAATACATCAACCTTGGACATAGCCTGCTTCAATTACTTGAAGCCTCAATTCCGGAGTGCAAAATCTTTGGATATAATTGGTTTTCTCTTCTAAGAGGATCAGTGTCCCTGTAGTCTGATTTAGCCATTAATAAACAGCAATAAGTTTAAATGGCTAAACAAGTCCTGGTGAGAGTCACAGAAATGCCTAGGAAAGCTAGGACAGGTGATGATAAATTACCACTAAATTATTTAAACTTAACAAAAAAAAAATCAGTGAATGGTATTTCTTAATTCACTTCAAAGCCTAACTCACCAGTAGGATGCTTTCTTTAAAATCTGTGTTTATTAAACATTTCACAATGAATCCCACCCTTTTGTTAGTTTTAGGGAATGGCAAGGATTTTTTTTATGTATTAATTTTCATAACGATTTCAATCTTTTGAGCTTGCTTGAAATTCCAAGGCAGCTTTTGATGAAATCAATTTCCTTGTAAGGAAAGTATGCTTAAAATGTTTTTATAAACCTTTACTTCACAGCTTTTGAACTTTTCATTCATATTTGAGGTTTTTAAAAATTGGGTGGATTTCCCACTTCGGAGGGAAGGTGATTTTTTTCCCCCTAACAATTTCTCAAGGGCAAGATACTACTCTAAGATGCCTACTGAGAAAGTCCCATGGGAAGAACTTCTTCAAAAATTGCTATACACTGAAGGACAATGGCAGCCACTCCCTGTTTATCTCTGAATTAAATATATGTAAAAAAAATCACCACTTCCCACAACATTTTGCTGACATGCTTTTTTTCTTTGAAATAATTTCTAAACTGAATTGTATTTCATAAAATATTGGCAAAAGAAGATTATATGTATATCTCGCCTATGATTAGTTTATTTACAGATTGAACTGCAGGAATGGGCAGTGTTGTAAACAGAAAATATTGATTTAGAAAGCAGCACTAGTTTTCCATAAACACTAACATGTTTCCTGGAATTCTGTCAAAAGACTGAAAAGCATTAAAAATTCTGGCCTATTTTTCTCAGGCTAAGAATTACCTGCAAATAGCAAATTTAGTCAAAGGTCAGTAAATAAGTATTATGCCTAGAAAATGCATGCTTCATTTAGAGACTGGGTCAAACTACTTTGGCATTAGGATCTCAAAAAAGAAATCTGATTGTTACTTTTTCTATTTTTACTTAAGCAAGAGAATGTGCCAACTTCTACTTTTAACCTGATGGTGCCATACAGCTAACAATGGAGATTTCTTCACTTGAAATGATTGGACTGCTATCAAATTGGCAAGAAAAGTGATGGACTTATTTTTTTTAAAAAAAGATCTCTTTTGTTAAATGTGCTTCACTTCATGTTGTATGTTGTTATTAATGGAATTCTCCACATTTCCATTAATGTGTATTTAACTATCTCAATGAAATATTGGAAAACAGTACTTGAGAATAATGAGATAAATTAACATTATCTGTATTAAAATTAATACAAACCTGGAAAATCCACATATGGTTTGTCAATGGAGTATATAAGCACTCTTAATTCTTTTTAATCTATTTTTACATCTTCTGCCTAAAGTACAGTTCCCCAAGTCTGTCTCATCATAAACGTCCCCAGATGTCAAATTTGAAAAGTTGTCTCCCCCTCTACTAAAGGTGAGTATTCACTTTCAATGCCATCCCATAGCAGAAATGGGAACACCAATATGCTGAGATAGCAATATGAAATGTGTTTTCCTTCTCTTCCCTCTATAAGGAGAAAGAAAGCACTCTTAGAAAATCAAAATAATTTAGTTTTCTGTACATAAGGTCTGGGTATGTGTGTATAATATAAATATATAACAATTGATTCTGCTGTCTCTATTCAAAACAAGAAGAGAGAGAGAATGAGAGAGAGAGAGAGAGAGAGAGAGAGAGAGAGAGAGAGAGAGAGAGAGAGAGAGAGAGAGAGAGAGAGAGAGAGAGTTTTTAAACAAATATTTAAAATATGTAAGTTGAGACTACAGCTATTTGGGGATACTTTTTGTGTTTTGTGCTCAACTACTGAAGAAAATGCAAAAGATCTGAGAGAAATTGACTTCAAGCTTTCTTTGATTTTCCTGCTAGGTTTTTTATAAAGAAACTCATGTAAGTGTCTAAATTAAAATGAACTCATTGTCACCTGTTTAATTAGAATGTATGTCCACTTACTGCAACCTAGTATCAAAAAACTATAATAAATTATACCCAGTTAATGAAAAGTATGCCTTTTCATTTCACAATGTACCAGCCACACAAGTAATTAATTTATATTATGGTGTATAATAAAAGTAGGTTAAAATTAATTTTTCAGTTTAAGATCCAGTGCTGGGCCTAATAATTAAAGCTCATAATAATTCATCCAGCTAGAAAAAGCAAGACCTTGATGTAATCTATTTTATAAATAATTACAGATGGGCTCCTAGTTCATAATTTCTTAATTAATGGAACAGCTAATATAAGTAGAGAATTTCTATCATGTTTTCTTTGTTCTTTTAATTATCTACTGACGACCAACTTCTTTTAAAGATAAAGATTCTATTTCCACCTTAGGAAGTGAAAACAAATTGAGCATTTCTATGTTTTGTTTTGTTTTGTTTTGATTGGATTTGATTAGGAAAGGAAACATACAGTATTGTAATATATAAACAAATAGGTAGTTAATTTTTATTTGAAAGCTTTTACTAATTTCCAATCTAAAGTAATTTAAAGTAGACCCAGTTTATATATTAAAAAATCTAAGATTGGAAAGAAGGAAATTTGAATTTGCCCACCTATGCTTGTTTTCTGAAAATAGTCTTCCCATAATGAATTTCAAATAGAATTGTATCAGTTATTTCTTAATGTCCATGTACTTTTCTAAATTAACACAACCAAGACCCTGTCTTTTGTCTTTTTTAATGACAATGTTTTTTCTCTTTTTTTTGGGGGGGGGGGGGAGAGAGCAGGAAGAATTATGTACATTGTTGTCATAGTTAGATTGGGCAGTGAAAACATTTGGTTCTATTGCAATAAAATGATTCATCACATATATAAGCCCAAATAAATATTTCAATTCATCTAAGAATCTGATATATTTGATTCTTGTTTGCTCCTTCTTAGTATCCAAGTATCAAATGGGAACATTATTCTTTAATGGAAGGGAAATGTGCTCCAATCTAATCACTTTCTACAGAATTAAAAGCAGGCAAAAATGAAGATGGCTATTCTGCAGTATATACCTGTCTTACAAGAGAAGGACTTAAGAGATACAACTCATGGCTTGCTGTTTGCTTGGGATGAAGACTGGTGTTGCTGAGAAATAAAAAGCTTGCGGTGTTAGATGAACATGATCTGAGATTTGGGTGACACGGATAAGGATATTCGGATTTATAGATTGCAATGTCAGATGTGCCATGATGAAAATATAGAATACATACACCTTCCTTCTTTCCTTCCTCCTTCCTTCCCGTCCTATCCCTGCTGGCTTCTTCATTTACTTTGCTTGTGGAAAACTTGCATGTAAAAAGTCAGCCCGGTTCGCCTGAACTGGTGGTAGAAATTTTGCCCAATTCAGCAAATTGGTAGCGATGGCCAACTGGCCACACCCCAAAACTGGTTCCCTTGTTACTGGTTGATTACCCCGTCCACCCAGTCAGCACTTGTGCTGCCTCTTTGCATACTGGCTCTCAAAGAGTTAGTTAGTTAGTTTATTAGACTTCTAGATCACCCCCTCTCCCCGAAGGGGGACGGGGCGGTGTACAGATACAAAATTAAAACCATACAATCGATAATAAATATAATTAAAATCGGATTAAACAGACCCCTGTACAAGTTTATAAAAATTAAAAACCTAACCTTAAAACCAAACCGGAAAATTTAAAAATACAAACTGAGGTGGGAAAGCTTGAATTAGGCCACGCCGGCTAGCTGAAATAGGTGGGTTTTGAGCTTCTGGCGGAATGAGCAGAGGTCCGTGGTCGTTCTAATGTCAGGGGGAAGGTCATTCCAGAGGGTCGGGCTGGAGGTTGGCGGCTGGCCGCAGGCTGTTAAAAAGTCCTCTGGCCAGTGAAAAAGCACCTGCCATTGTCGCCATCTTCTTCACACATGTGCATCTCATTGAAAGTCTGCTTCGATTTACAAGGCACTAGGATGTGCATGCGCGAAGAAGACTGCAGTGACAGCAGCTGTTTTTTCGCCACCCGGAGGAGTTTTCAGTGGTCTGCAGCCAGCAACCAGCCTCTTTGAGAGGCAGTATGCAAAAAGGCGGCAGCTGGGAGGCTTCTTTGCCTGCCAGCCGCTTCCCAGCAGCAGCAGCTGGCTGGAGGCCACTGAAAACTTCGGTCAGTTCTGATCCTGGACTGGATCAGTCGCTGCAGAAGGTAAGCAACCAAAGAGGTGGTGGTGTGGAAGGAAGCAGGGAATCAGGGGTGACTAGCAAGCGGAGAGTGGGGGTAGATAGGGAAAAATCCTAAAAGTTTCCCTACCTTTTCCTGTGTCCATGGCTAGGTGGGGGGGGGCATGTGACTGAGTGGGCATGGGCATGACTGATGTCATGTTGGCCATGCCCACTTAGTCACGTGCCCCTCACCTAGCCACATCCACTAAACTGGTAGTGAAAACTGCCAGTTTAAAACTGCCATGGGGATAAGAAATGCTGCCTGAGCCAAGTAGGGCACACTAAGGGGCAATACAGTCAAGTAGAATGTATGGGGTTGCTAGTGTGTGTGTGAGAGAGGTGCCCCACTTTTGAGGATGGTGTGCAGAGAGTGCTGGTGACATGAGTTAGGAAGGGTGCATCCTCCAAGATGCTTGGGAGTGTGCAAGAGGCATGGCTCAGGTGTTTTCATTTTTCACTTTGTATTAGATTGTATTTGTTTTTTTCTTCCTTTTATTTTTTTTAATAACATTAGGCAGACGAGACCCAGCAAGCTATGCATCTTGACTAAAATCAAGACCAACTGAATTAAGTAAGACTGAGGGCTTGAATTGAAAGTAAGTTCAAATGCACTTTATTTCAAAAAAGAAATTGGTATCACTAGGAAACAGAGCCCATTGGCATAGGCAGGATGGATGCAACTATTTTTCCATGTCAAACTAGACCTCATGTTGGCTTGGATTCTTGATAAGCTTTCAATGTGAAGTTGCTTTAATTAGTCTACTGCATTGATTTCAAGGCATTTAATTGCATTATGCTGGAGGAGCTGTCATTTCTAGTACAGAGAACATATGGCAAGACAAGGAAAGAAGGTATTTTGATCTCCATTTTGCAGATAAATAGATCTTTGCCACTGACATTTTGGGGGAACGGGAAGAAACTCAAATAGAATTTAATGAATTACATTCTGTGCCCAAAGCTCTAGTTTTCTGTATGCCTAAACACTGCCAAAATGATTTCAGTTACTAATAATGCATTTATTACCAGTTAATTATAAGCATTCATTATTTTGCAATATTTGCATCATCCTTAAATGATGTAATAGTGACCAACTTATCTCAGAAACATTTTTGAAATTTGGAGAAAGTCACCCAATATATCCTGTGGCTGAGTAGGGCATGAATTAGATAAATGATAAATAGGCTATGGAGTTCAGACATAAGGGAGAAAAAGCTGGAAACTGTGTAAAAAGTTATAAAAAGAACTACAATTTTGGAACTACAATTCATATTTGTGCTGAACATCCAGTTTGTGCTAGAGGAACCTAGTATTATTAATCAATTGATTTAATTTATTGCAGTCAAAGACCAGCAAAAATAATAAACCAATAAAATTTAAGACAGATTTAAAATACATTTATAAAATAACCTAGCTAGCATCTAATATATGAAAGCCAGATATAGCCTATATTAAATTATAAGGTAAACACTAAAATTATATTATGATACCTAAAATGACAAGAAGTATAGATATATCTTAATATCCATGAAGTGGTAATATCTAAAATTTAAATGACTTATAGTTATAGGGAATCATTATCATTATCATTATCCAGTCTATCCACTGCAGGATGAAGGCCTTTTCCATATTTCCAAACAATACACTCTCGAGCTTTCTTTTGCCAATTGGGCTAATACTTGCCGATGTTATCATTCCATCTTGTTTTAGGTCTCTTTTGTGGATGCTTTTTATCAAGTGGGATCCATTCTATGACTGCCTTGTTTCACCTGCAAAGGTGCTCAAGATTGGGCCCCAAAAATATGGTATCCATGGTAGATCAATGAATATCTTCCATATGTTTTTAACATAAGTGGTTTAAGGTGGATTTTAAAATCAGAAGAGTGAATAGGGGAAGCCAAATAGGAAGATATCAGATCTATTAATATAATGGATAAATTAACGCTGTAATTTCCAAACTACATCCCTAGATAGACAATAAGGATATGTGCAATTCAGTCATGAAAAGCTATGTGAATTATTCACCCTAAACTTGCTACAAGTATGGCTTCAAGAGATAAATCTACTATTGTCTGATATTAGATGCACTGAGACCATTTGATCTCTCCACTGCAGATTTTCAAAATGCAACTCCACTATCCCATGCTGTGAGCATCATTGTAGTATACTGGTTAAATGGTCGGAGTAGAACTGGGTAGATCCAGGTCATCCATAATCATTTGACTGGGTCAATCTCTCTCAGCCCAACCTATCTTACAGGTTTCTGGTTGCTTTGGGAAAAGATCGGGGGCACACTATTTACAGTATGCTGACTTGGCCTCCCAAATGAAAAGTGGGATATACAGATAGTCCTTGACTTATGGCCACAATTGGGACTGGAATTGTTTGCATTGTTTAGCAATCACAATCCTGTCAATCCAAGTTGCCATTGCTAAATTAATTTACCAATCATTAGCTGATGACTCATTCCAATCCAAGCAATTCTGGGCTTGGTTCCTTCCAGCCCTGAGTCTAAATAAGATAAGGGACTGTCCAACCCCTCCATCTATCTCCCCACCATCTCTGTGCTTTTGACTGTCCAAAACCTTGATTTGTGGAATGGCAAGCAGCCCAAAGTCTTTGCAGCTGTGGGCTACGTGGCATGGGCTGATGCCACTTAAGCTCAATCCCAGTCACTCTTGCCACCCTGCACTCTGCACTTAAAAGCCCCAGCCTCCTTGTGCTTCACCAGTGAAGTTGACCTTCACCATGTTCTTGTTCCCATGGCTGATGAGACATGACTAGCCCAGCTGCTGGACTAGACTGAGGCTAAGCTTCAGGGTGTGCTGCAGCTCAGAGGCTGCTTTTAGTATTTTTTTTTCCAGCTCAGGAACTCTTTTTACCCAAAGGAAGTTTTTGGTTTTTTTTTTTTGCAAAGGGACATCTTGGCTGTTTTGTTTTGTTTTGTCTTCTACAATTGCCCTCCCAATCCAGGAACTCTTTGCAAATGGGTGATTTATTGTGTTACAGCTCAGTGGTTTCTCTCTCTTTTTCTTTCATTGTTGCCCAGAACCCAGCTGGACATGTCTTGTAAGCATGGGAGAGAGAAGGTGAGGAAGGTCAATTGGGGGAGATGAAGCACAGGGTGGCAGGGGTTAAAATGGCATAGATGGAGGGAGATAGATGGGAAGCGTGTAACTGAAATGCCCCTGCAGCCATAACAGTGGCCATATGACTGTAGGGCATAATTATACAGTGTCCATAACTTCAGGCATGGCTTTTGAGTCTCTGTTCAGCACTGTTGCAACTTTGAATGGTCAATTAATGAATGGTTGTAAGTGAAGAATTGTACATCTACAGTATTCATGTGAATAAACTGAAAAAAATAAGTCCACTCCCCCAAAACGGATTTGGATTATCTGTGGATGGATTTATTAAGTCGTCCAACTACTATACCTGTGTACCCTGCATATACATTCTTATACAAGTCCATCCACACTTATGTTCACATTTTTAGTCCAAAAAAGGGAAAAATATAAAAAAAACCTCCAATGTAAAAAATGAATAAGCCATGTATTACCCAGAAATAAACCAGATGTGAAAACTGAAAAGTACAAAAATGTTGAGAACTGGCTTATCCATAGGAGGGACATTTTTCATGGTACTTTGATTTAACAAATTCAAGGTCTGTACATGGGCTTATTCATAAGCATATACAATAACAAACCAATGAATACAAATGCAAGTTTTAACAAAAGAATGACAAAATAGGTGTAATGCTAAAGAATGAATTTTAAAATAAACCCTAGTTACCGGACTTTCTCCGTGTAGGAATGCCTCTAAATCACAGGTGTCAAACTCGCCTTGTCACATTGCCATCACATGATGTTTCATGACATTTTCCCCCTTCACTGATCTGGGATGGGCATGACACACCTGCATGTGACACATCTGGCCAGTTTGACACCCCTGATCTAAATTGACAACTCTGCCCATTTCATCTTGCAGCGAGTGTGGAAAATGATCTGCTTGCATGAATCAGGAACTTGGCTACTCTCCCACATTTCTACACTATATAAGAGTACAATGTTCCTTCAGTCTTAATGCTGATAATATTAGGTAAGAGTTAGTTCTTAGGCTTGAAAATTCTTACAGAATAAGTGAGTAATTGTGCCACTAAAACCTTAATATTTTTTTAAACTCTTTAATATAGTCCAAGAAGAAAGGCATGAGGAAAATTGCTGTTGAGGGTAGTATTTAGGCAGAACCTCAATGACTATAGTGGCATAGCTTCATCCTTCAAAAAGGAAGGAAAGAAAAAAGGAAAATCAAAGCATAATTCCCAAAGTAATGGAATCAAAGGCTGCTCCTATTGCCTAGCTTTCATTCTTTGTTCACTGAACTACTGAATGATGTACAACCCCTTGTGTTTGCATTCATATTTCAGGCAATCACGACTTGGAAAATTTAGTGAATCTCTGATGCATCTGAAGTGTTTGCTTCTTTTAATACATATATAACTTTAGTCAAATTTCAAGATGAAAGCTAAAGACTAACAAGGACTAATATTTAGAATGAAGAGAAAAGAAAAAAGGAAACAAGAAAAAGAAACAAAGTACAGAAAAACAAAGAATTGACATTTATACCAGTTATAAGTATGAATGTAAATCAGCTTCTTAATCTATGGCTGCACCATTTTTTCCTACTATCTATTTTTTCCTATTCATCAAAACCATTTGTCATAATTTCATTTTTTTTCTGTTATACACAGAATGTCTATAAGGGTTTCCAATAAGAATTAAATTTAGACGAAGTGATCAGCTTCATCGCTGGAAGTTTTTAAAAGGAGACTGGACAGTCACTTGTCTGAAATGATATACAGTAGGATCTCCTACTTAAGAAGGGGGCTGCACTAGAAAACTTCTAAGGTCCCTGCCAGCTCTATTCTTATTCCGATTCTGATTATAGGTGTCAATTTGGCTACCTCAACAAGTTCTACCATCTTCATCAATCATTTCTCCATTGTAGAGAAAGTCAAATCTTTGTGCAAATGACAAGTCTTGATGCAGTTGACACATGCAAAAATAAAGTTCCATTCCCCCCCCCCCCAATCCTTTATCCATCAGTCCCAAAATAAAAGAGGGTGCAATGGCCAGGTGATTATGATGCTGGGATATTTACTGGATGGTTAACAGTTTGAGACCCAGGTACCGTGTAATGGAATGAGCTCCCATTCTTGTCCCAGTCCCTCTCAACCAAGCAGTTCAAAAGCATGCACATGTAAGTAGATAAATAGGTACTATTTTCGTAGGAAACAGCAATCTGTAAACATTGGCATATAGTCATGCTAACCACATGACCACTACATCTTCACGCAACTCTGGCTCTCTTGGCTGTGAAACAGAGATAAGCACTGCCCCCTAGGAGTTGGACACAACTGGGCAAGGAAAACCTTTACTTTTTTATCTTTTACTCAAGATAAAAAGATTAATTGTATATCAATTCTTAAAATCATCTGCATTATATGTAATTGAGTCCAAAATTTTCTAGCTTTTTTATACTTACAACAAGCAGGGTAAATTGTTCCTTTTTGTTGATTATATTTCCAGCATAAATTTGAAATATCTAGACATTTTTTTCAGTGACATGCACTAATGATACATCACCTTATAAACATTTTCTTTAAGACTATGATGTAAATTGTAATCCTTTCAACTATATTATAATTTCTACACAATTCTATTCCAAAGTTAGTCTTATAATTTTCAAAACCATTAACTCTTTTGTATGCTTTAAATATTTCTAATAATTATAAATAAGAAAGCAATTGACAACTGTATTCCTCTGCCACCAATTATTTGCTAGATTTTATTTTACAGTCCCTTTGGCAAAATTCTAAAATCTTGATAAAAGTCTAGAATTTTATCAAGGGGACTGTAAAATAAAATCAAGCAAAAAAACTGGTGGCAGAAGAATACAGTTGTCAATTGTTCTCTTATTTATAATTATTAGAAAGATTTAAAGCATACAAAAGAATTAATGGTTTTGAACATTAAATAAGAGAAACAGAAATTAGAACTTTTAAAACTATAAGAGAAAGATTAATTTTATCATTATGGTTGATTACTATAAGCTAGTATTAATTCTAATTAGTATTAATAATTAATAAGTATTAATATTATGGAAAAACACTGTTATTATAAGATTATTGCTAGAGAATATCATCACTATCATGATGTAGAATATTGTTTAAAGGAACTGTAACCAGACAACACACTATAGAAGTCTGAAATTTAAATTATCAAAAGCTTTCTCTCCATCTAAAAAATAATACAACTTGTTTTTCATTATGTTATTTAAGATATTGTACAATATCCAACACAGCTGTAACATTATCTTTTAATTGCACTTTTGTTTTGGATGGTGGTGGTAAAAAATCTCATGGATCTTCACGAATAAATTTTTGTACAATTATTTCACAATTGTTCTAGGATCATTGTGAACGATTTGTAATCAATATTAAGTAGTGATGTTGGTTTATAATTTCTCATCAAGGTCAAATGTTGTCCTTCCTTTGTTACTACTATATTTCTGATTTTCTAAGTCTCCTTGGCATCTTTTGTCTCTACAATATAAAATTCAAAGGCTATAAAAGTTCATCCTTAAAGCAATTATAATAGGAACCTTATAATCTATCTAGTCCAGGCACTTTTTCTGGTTTAAACTTTTTAAGAAGAACTTGCTAAAGGCAGTAGAATGACCATTTTACTCGGGATTTCTTGTCAAATGGGACTATCCACTTCCCAATAGAGATTTTTTTATTTTAAAGAAGGAAGGGATTATTCTGAAAATCAGACTTTGCTATTTTTATGACACTTCAACTATAAAGTGAAAACAGAAAGGGAGATTCAGATCGACACTCCTTGCCAGATACTTTAAAGTGAAGCTAAAAATTAGTTTCAGAAAGCATTGCTTAGAAGAACTAAGTGGTAATTATTTCTTTAGCAGAAGATTCAGGAAGACAAACATCAACCTTAATTATTGGAATTGCCAAGAGTAATTGCAGACTGAAGCCAAAATGTGGATGGCTGCTTTTATGAAGTTTGATTGTGCAGGAAATGTTATTGTAATATTTGATGAGCAAATGTTACTTATGAAAATGCAAGGATGGAGCAAACAAGCTTCAAAGTAAGAAACTTAAACACAAAAAGTTGCTTTAAGTCTTGCTTAATGTCCCCTGCAAATGATTTCCCTTGTTTTAGGATCACTGTTGTCACATTTAATAACACTCTGGGGAGGTGTTCTCTGAGAACCATAATCAAGGAAAATAGATGAGTTGGAACTTTGAAGAAGAAATAGGTCACTGGAGAGGGATGAGCTTTGCAAGATAGTGGCAATTCAGATGTGGAGTCTCTGTGGACCATGCTTGATCAGAGTTCTAGAGCAGTGACGTGCAGTCAGGTGAGGCAAGTGAGGCACAGCCTCACCACTCTCATCATGAAAAAAAAAAGGAAAAAGCTGAGCTAGTTGCTACCTCACCGTGGATGACTCTGCTTAACCTCACTGGTGCTCTCCCTCCCCAAGTGTAGTGACTTCCTCCCCAGGCCTCCATTCATTTCTCTCTCTCACACACACAGCTGGATAAAACTATATAAAAATCTAGCCCAGCTTCACTGATTACAAGTTTGAAAAGGCAACGTGGCTCCACCTGCAATCAAACTACACTTGGGGAGGGAGAGCACAAGCGAGCACTGAGGAGACCACAGGAGGAGGCAGAAAGCCAGGCAAAGAGCCATGCTGTAGTACACACACTTCCCCCCAGCCTCTTTCTTTTGGAAGGCTCGGCTCGGCTCCCCTCCGGCTTCTCTGCCTCTCCTCTCACCCCAGCCTGCCAACAGGAGGTGGTGGGTAGGCTTTATTGTGTTCCAGGCATTTCCCACCCAGACAGCAGGCTGCATTTGCAATGGTGGAGGTGTTTGGGAAAGGCAGCAGGGGAATGGGGGAGGGGAATGGCAGAGGAGCTGCTTTCAAGCCACTGGAAAAGATATCCAATCCAACTTTTGTGTGTGTGTGGGGGGGGGGGTTGTTTGAGAGTGAGTGAGAGAGGGAAGGGGTAGGAGAGATAGTCCAATCCAACTTCTCTCTGTGTGTGTGTGGGTGTCTGTGTGTCTGTGTGTCTCTGTGTGTGTGTGTTTGAGAGAGGGGGAGGAAGGGAGAGAGGGAGGAAGGAGGGGAAGGAGAAGAAAAAGAAAAAGAAAGAAGGAGCAAAGGAGAAAAACAAATGCTGTCGCTTTAAATTGGAACTGAGCATACCTGGCTGTGGAGTTGAAGTCCACAAGTCTAAAAATATTTGAAACCCAGCACTGTGTCAGTGCCTCACCAGTCATAAACCTCACCGCACGTCACTGTTCTAGAGGTTCCCCATGGCCCTACCTTAGAAAAAGATCATTACAACCCTCAAACTGATTTTGAAAAATGAGATTTCTAACCCCTCTTATTTATTACTGTGCACATTTTTATAAATTTTTTTAAGAAGTCAAATTAAAGCATAAAGCAGAGAAAATTGTCATATCAAAATGATACTAGAGACAAATCCCAAAATTTTTCCTTTAGTATGCACTGATAATTTTTTCTTTTTTTTTCTTTTTTTCTAAACCAGCTGAAATGCAACTGCGGTGTGTCTTTCAATTTTGGAACTTCTCCAAGTTTGTACTGCAGTTTCCTGGGGTTTTTTTAAGGACAAAAATGTGTTACCTAAGGAAAATGGCATTTCGGAGGTTACATATTAGAGAGAGTGATTTAAAATAAGGGCAAAGCCAAGTAAAAGTAAAGTAAACCAGGGGATGGTATTGTTGGGATTAGGTGAAAGGAAGAGAGCCTGTAACCTGTTGGTAAGAATGACAGGAGAAGGGTACCTGTGAGAAGGAGAGTACTTGTGTGTCTATGTCTGTGTGTACATCTATATTACATTACTGCTAGTAGGTGTTCATAATCACTTCAGACATTTTTTATAGATCTTTTCTAATGCCTGCCAAGAGTTTTGCTATAATGTGTAATGTGGTGGCAATGGCATGTAAAATCTGAAAGATGCTAGTTTCTACAAAATGTTAGCAATGCCCTTTTTTCTTCTCAATCTTTTCCATGTGTTTTAAATGTATTGTTTATTTTGTATTATATATAATAATTTTATAATGAAAGCCAGCTTGATGTAGTGGTTGGGTCATCAGGACAAATACCTAGAGACCGTGAGTTCTTGTCCCAGATGAGGCACAAAGCCAGCAAATCAATAACTGACCTTGGGCCAGTTATTCCCCTCCCAGCCCTAGGAAGGAGTTAATCACAAACAACCTTGAAAAAACCTTGCCAGGAAAACTACAGGGACATGTCCAAGAATTAGACATGATTGCATGGAAGAAAATGTATGTATTATGGTATTAGATTTATCCATATTATATATTGTATTTTTATTTAGGTTTAGGTTTTGTGCATTACATGTTTTGATAGGCTTTGGGCTCCTACATACCAGCTTTATAGTATCTTCTACATAATATCTTCTATGGTGGTCTAACTATATTTTGATAAGATTTATATGCTTGCTCTTCCTCTCCCTATTCTTTTATTTTTGTTTTGTATCACTCTATGCTGATCTTTGGCTATAATAATTTTTCGTTACCTGTCGAATTCTCATGTTTCTCACCCTGTTTACTATGTGAAGAGGTGATCCCTACTTCTACAGATTTACTTTGAAGTGATCACACGGCTACATTAAGCCATCTATCACTATACCCTGATTCTATATTCACTTTGTCCAACATAACACTAATAATGGAAGAGTCAAAATGTTTACTATTTCAATCCAGATGCTTAATATTTAAATGGGATATCTGGGGGAGATAATGCTTAAGAAATACTAGGATAGGCAAGAACTTGGCACTTCTTTCTTTGGATCTGAAATGCAAGACGCTACTTTCCACAAGAGAAAAATTGAAGGTGGCAAAGCAGTGCCAGAATAGTTCAGGGTTGATCAACCTCTGATCTGCCAGATGTTGCCAAGCTATAACGTCCAGCATAATCAGTCTTAAAGGATATTCATAGCTCAATTCAAGACATTTAGAGAGGCTTGAGTTCACATCTTCCACTCTCATGGAAGAAGCATTGAATTTCCCTAATCCATATAAATATGTATCTGTGTTTATAAAACTAGCAAATTAATACTGGAGCATATAAGATGATAATCAGGGGATTTCAAAATAATAAGCATTCTTGTGCATCCACATTAAGAAATGTTCTTAATGCTTTCAGTGGCAGCTTGAAGTTGGCTACAAGATATCACAAATTCATCTGGAGTGGGGAAGTAAATCATCACTGGAAACACACAGAGAAGGCCATCTTTGAGATGTGGAGTCATGTGGATGAATCCTAAATAGTTCAGGTTTCCTGACAGAGATCTACAAGTCATCTCTTTAATCAACCATTATTTTTTATTCATATTTAAATGCTTGACACAATGGCAGTCCTAGCTAACCTAGCCTAAATTCAAAAAGTTAGGGATTGGATTGGATGTAAGCCAGCAACAAATCTCAGGACTGTGGTGACTGGGAGGTTGAAACAAACCAACACACCAAAAAGCACCTCAGAAGAAATGGCAAACCAATTCCATATTGCTGCCAAGTAAACAATATGAATTCCAATGAGGGTGTCTGGGCTAAAGATAGGATGGAGTAAGAAAAGGTTAATATGTCATTTGTGTGACATATACAATGTGTCTTTAAAACAGGGTGGGGCTTTGATCATGTGATCATTCCTACTATTTTTACTTGTTTGAACACCTCTCTTCTTATATATCTGTGATAAGACCTTACTTTATCCTGAGGGAAGAAGAAATAGGAAAAAACCCAGAATACATAGAAAATCAACCAATTTCTTGGGGGAGATTTTTGGTTGGTTTACAATTGTCTACTTTCATGATCTTTGGGAAGGATTAAGAATTTTCTCTGATAAACTCTAAACCCATTTATAAAATTACCATTCCTAGGATTCCCTGTGGAACCAGAATGAGAAATAAACCAGCTTAAACCTGCCCTTGATTTCTTACTTTTTGCTGCTGCTTCTCTATTTTTAGGAAGCTGGTGTTTTCCCAGGATACTTTTTCAAGAATGTAAGGAGTTTAGTTTCCACTTTTGCTCAGCTCCGTGATGTTTTGATGGATGTGGCTTGAATCTTAGTGGTAGCATATGGTCTTTCAAATGTCTGGTAATATGGTTTTCTCATTCAGGTCATAAGGAGTAAGTCCTGATAATGATTGATAAGTCTGGGATGAAAGCCAGTGAAAGTGATATATAGGAAGTGAAACACTTCTATGACTTTTTTTTTTAAAAAAACAGTCGGAGTTTATCAAAATATTTATAAAAGGTTGTAGGGATACTCATGCCCTCTTTAAAAACAGTTAAACCAGAATTTGCCAAGATAATTTAGTTTAATTTAATTCAATTATGAGTTTTGTTCTAATGATATATTTTCATTAGAAGCTTATGAATAATTGTTTCCTCAAACTAAAAGTGACAAATAATTATAATCTTCTTTAATCAGCTAAGAGTTCTAACCCAAACTGACAAGGCATTTACTATAGGCCTGACAATTCCAAAATTATGTCCATAAAATCCATATGATACACATCCAAAAGTCTAAAACTATTCAATATTTTTTTAAAAAAATGGAAAAGAAAGATCCCACTTAAGGAAAAATCAGATTTTCTGTCAATTTAATGTTTTTTATTGTTTAAGCTCTTGCTACAAATATTACTATAAATCATTTATTGCGTTTCTTTTCTAATTTAGGCACATCAATATATTTTTTATAACTATTACCAAAAGTAGACCTTGAATTAGGGCTACCTAAACTGGGCAGGAACCTCAGATGAACATTAGATGAAGACAAATAAGGTTTTCTGTATCTTTGCTATTATCTAGTGATGATCATTTGACATTTTGCAGCCCAGATCAGAGGTGGTATTCAACAGATTCTGACCAGTTCTGGAGAATCATTAGTGGAAATTTTGAGTAGTTCAGAGAACTGGTAAATACCACGTCTGACTGGCCCATCCCCCATCTATTCTCTGCCTCCTGAGTCCCAGCTGATCTGGAGGAAATGGGGAAGGAATGGGGATTTTACAGTATCCTTCCCCTGCCATACCTTTCAAGCCATGCCCACCAAGCCATGCCACGCCTACCAAGTCATGCCATACCCACCAGCTAAAAGAACCAGTAGTAAAAATTTTTGAATCCCACCACCGGCCCAGATGTGTTAGTCTGGGTGATGCATGCTTGGAAATGTTAAAAAAAATAGGAATCAGCAAATATACACATATAGTATTTTATTCCTTTTGTCTCTGCACTACAAGTATCTTTTTTTTCCTTAAAAAAAATCCCTGAAAAAAATGGTATTTAATGAGGGAGGATAGTAAGTACTTGGAGAAAAATTCAGTCTGTAGTAGGACTTTGATTGGCAAGTCCAGATTCAAATTCACATTAATCAACAAAAGCTCGATAGCTTATTTATTTTATTTATTTATATTTGGTGCTTCTAGACCGCCCCCTCTCCCAGAAGGGACTCGGGGCGGTGTACAGTCCATAGAGAATATCACAAAATACAATAAAAAAGTGAAATATGTACAGTTTGGAGGAGGTTAAAATGCAATTAAAAGAACTGTACAAAGCTAATATAAATATAAGTTTTAAATCCCTAAAACAGACACAACAAATTAAAAAACCCCTAAGATAGCCAGATAATAATAGATTTGCCAGGAGGGACAGATTGTAATTATGCCAGGCCTGCTAATCGGAACAGGTGAGTCTTCAATTTTTGCCGGAAGGAGCGGAGGTCAGAAGTGGTTCTAATGTCGGGGGGGGAGGTCATTCCAGAGGGTTGGGCCCATCACAGAGAAGGCCCTACTCCTTGGTGTCGCCCGTTGGCATTGCCTAGTGGATGGCACCAGGAGAAGTCCCTCCCTGTGTGAGCGAATTGGCCGCAGGGATGTATGTGGGAGGATGCGATCCCGCAAGTAACTAGGTCCCGTGCCATGGAGCGCTTTAAAGATGGTAATCAGCACCTTGAAACGCACCCGAAAAACCACAGGTAGCCAGTGCAGCTCGCGCAGGAGAGGTGTTACGTGGGAGTACGTCGTACTCCCCATCACAGCCCGCGCGGCTGCGTTCTGAACTAACTGCAGTCTCCGGGCGCGTCCCAAGGGCAGCCCCATGTAGAGAGCGTTGCAGTAATCCAGGCGGGACGTCACCAGCGCATGAGTGACCATGCGTAGGGCATCCCGGTCCAGTAGGGGGCGCAATTGGCGCACCAGGCGAACCTGGTGGAACGCCCCCCTCGCCACGGCTGCCACATGGTCATCCATTGACAGCCGGGCATCAAGGAGGACGCCCAAATTGCGTGCCCGTTCCACAGGGGGCAATTGTTCGCCCCCTATGGCCAGCGATGGAATCAGCTGGCTGAACCGAGGTGCCGGTAGCCACAGCCACTCGGTCTTGGAGGGGTTGAGTTTAAGTCTGTTGTCCCCCATCCAGACCCCGACGGCTTCCAAACACCGGGACATCACTTCGACAGCCTCGTTGGGGTGGTTTGGGGTTGAAATATACAGCTGAGTATCATCAGCGTAGAGGTGATACTCAACCCCAAAACCACGGATGATCTCACCCAGCGGCTTCACATATGTGTTGAACAGGAGAGGCGAGAGGACCGACCCCTGTGGCACTCCACAAGTGAGTGGCCTCGGGGTCGACCTCTGTCCCCCTGTCAACACACATTGCCTCCGGTCGGAGAGGTAGGAGCCGAACCACCGCAAAACGGTACCTCTGATTCCTATCCCCTCCAACTGGCGCAATAGGATACCATGGTCGATGGTATCAAAAGCCACTGAGAGGTCTAATAGGACCAGGATAGAGGAACAACCTCTATCTCTGGCCCTCCAGAGATCATCAACCAACGCGACCAAGGCTGTCTCTGTGCTGTGCCCGGGTCGGAAGCTGGACTGGCGTGAGTCTAGATACTCGGATTCGTCAAGGTGTCATGGAAACTCCTGCGCCACCACATTCTCGACAACCTTCGCTAGAAACGGAAGGTTGGAGACTGGACGATAGTTAGCTAGCTCCATTGGGTCGAGTGAAGGCCTCTTAAGTAAGGGCCTCACCACCGCCTCCTTCAAGGCGGTTGGTAAGGATCCCTCACCCAATGAGGCATTCACCAGGCCCAGAAGCCAGCCTCGGGTCACCTCCCAAGATGCCAGTACCAACCAGGAGGGACACGGGTCCATTAAACATGTGGTAGGTCGCAGCCGTCCACGCAACCTATCCAAATCCTCGGGGGCAACAGAATCAAACTCCTCCCAGGATGGTCTCACAAGACTCGCTGTTGGTGGCCCGTCCGGTCCACTGAGGGGGGCCCATCCGCTCCGGATCTGAGCGACCTTGATCAGTTTCTTTTAGCCCAATCAACCAGACATTGTTGAGACGGGAGTGTTATTTACACTGCTTATCGCTCTTTGAGGCCAATTATGACATAAATTAAACAAACCATAACTGGAACTTACTTCTCATCATGAACATCCACTGAATGTTTTCTATACATACAAACACACAAATTTAAATATTGTGAATTTTTTAAAAGTCTCCTGGCCGTTTAGAATAGAATAGCAGAGTTGGAAGGGACCTTGGAGGTCTTCTAGTCCAACCTCTGCTCACCTCAGGCAGGAAACCCTATACCATTTCAGACAAATTATTGTCCAATCTCTTCTTAAAAACTTCCAGTGTTGGAACATTCACAACCTCTGGAGGAATGTTGTTCCACTGATTAATTGTTCTAACTGTCAGGAAATTTCTCCTTAGTTCTAAGTTGCTTCTCTCCTTGATTGGTTTCCACCCATTGCTTCTTGCCCTACCCTCAGGTACTTTGGAGAATAGCTTGACACCCTCTTATTTGTGGCAGCAACTGAGATATTGGAACACTGCTGTCATGTCACCCCAAGTCCTTCTTTTCATAAAACTAGACATACATACCCAGTTCCAGCATCCATTCTCTGTATGTTTTAGGCTGCAGTCCCCCAATTTAAAACATTAAAATAAAAGTAGAAAACCAGAATAAAATAAAGACAGATCAATGAAAATACAAGCACATATACAACTGGTAAGGATAATGTGTGGCCATTCATTCCTGAAAGTTCTCTACAATAACTCTTCTGGTAGGCCAGTGCTATTGTAATCTCAAGGGGGTGGGGGGAGAGAATATTCCAGCAAAGGAGGCTGTGATAGAAAAATATTACTTTCAAGACTCAGCCCTCTTGTCTTTATACCATCTCTATTCAGACTTTATCCCCCAAGTAACAGGGTTGATGAATGTAATCAATTCCAATGCATCCATTTGTCATAGTGAATTTGACAAGTTTATAGATAAAGTTGCCACTCCTACATAATTTCTGTTACTGCTACTGCCCCCACTCCCCATTAAGTTCTAAACAAAACAATGAGTTGCAGTCATCCAGTAGTTTAAAAAAATATTTCAAGGATATGTATATCTCTTGTATTGGTGATGTTACAAAGACTAATACTTTAATATCATGCCAGATTCTTTTAGTTTAGATTAGTTTAATTACCAGAATCTAAAAAGCCATCTGGGTTACTGAGGCTACTGAGATTACTACTCAATAGTAACTAAGGCTACTCAGGCTACTGAGATTGAAAAGCACCAAAGAAAATGTTCCTGGATATTTCCTGTTCATAGCATCTTGTAAACCATCACTTATAGGTACATCTGTAATTAACAGTATTAACCATAATTCTGCTATCATTTCTGCTAGCTTTAAGGACTATAGAAGAGGAAAACTTGGGAAAAAAGAGATTTAACAAGACTGGATTAACTAGTTTCTGAGAAATTTGTATTCCTGGTCTCTCCTGTCCATATTTCTTGAATATAAGATGTATTTCAACCCATATTTGAAACCTTCCTTTTCTTCCCTTGCTCTACTCATTCCCCTGCCTTAATCTGTTGCATTCATTTATTCTGCATGAATTTACCACCCACTGATCTTGATCCTATTATAGATCCATTCCCCTTTAGTTAATTACCCTCATCCATCATTAATGCCCATGTGATCAATCATTATTAAATAAAGAAATCCCATTTCAATTAATTCATTCTCCCAAATATCCAGCTCAAAGCCAGTCCAAAATTAATTGGCCCCGCATTTTATCCATTGAGTTCCTGGAATGAGACTGAATTTACATTTCTGAAGCATAGGGAGGTAGAATATAAACTTGTACACTTCACCTCAGTCCTCAAATTGGGTAGCTGCTGCTCATTCCTACTCCTTTGATGGAAGCCTTTTCTTCCCTTCCCTAAAGAGCTGCCACTCATCATCATCTTTTTCTTTGTTGTCCCATTATCCAACTTGATGCTGCCGTTCTTTGCCTCTTTTCAAAGTGGTGTGAAATGGGCAGCAGTTATACACTTGAACACAAATGCTAGCCATTTAGAATAACACAATAAAGAGTTGGAATGGATCTTGGAGGTCTTCTAGTTCAACTGCTCAGGCAGGGAATCTATACTATAGCAGACAAATGGCTGTTCAATTTCTTCTTTAAAACCTCCAGGGTTGGAGCATTCACAACTTCTAGAGGCAAGTCATTCCACTGATGGATTGTTCTAATTGTTCGGAAATTTCTCCTTAGTTCTAAGTTGCTTCTCTGGTTGATTAGTTTCCATCTATTGCTTCTTGTCCTCCCTTCAGGTGCTTTGGAGAATAGGTTGAGCCCCTCTTCTTTGTGGCAGCCCTTAAATATTGGAACACTGCTATCATATCACAGAGGTGGGCTGCTACCAGTTTGGCCCAGTTCGGGCGAACCGGTAAGTGGTATTTTGGCCTGGGTTGCAGAACTGGCAGCCAGCCAGGCTGGCCATGCCCCCAAATTGGTTTCCCAGTGTTTTTTAGTAATTTTTTCATGTTCTGCACATGCATAAAACAATTTACAGTCAACCGTGCAGGTGTGCGCACAGCACGCACAGGACGTGCAAAGCAAACCAGCAATAACACTGGCAGCAACCAACCCCTGTCATAGTCCTTCTTTTTAGTAATCTACATATACCCAATTCCTGAAACCATTCTTCATATTCTTCATATGTTTTAGTCTCCAGTCCCCTAATCATCATTATTGCTCTTCTCTGCACATTTTCTCGAGTCTCAACATCTTTTCTATAGCATGGTGAACAAAACTGGATGCAGCAGTCCGAGGGTGACCTTCTGATTTGAATGAAGACAGTATAGGAATGAGAGGCCTACATTTTTATGAAAATCTATTGGAGAAATTCAGGTAGACCTCACTTTACCATTACAATCGGGACCGGCAACTCTGTGCTAAGTGATATATGGTCATTAAGTGAAACATCACATTGCCACAATTTGAAACTTACTGCTGACTCCTCCACTCACTTTGCTTGTTGGAAGCTGGCTGTGAAAAAATGGTAATCAGTTGACCAAGGGGATGCTGCATTGTTTGTAAGTTGAAGGACCAGTCGTAAAGCTGTTTTTTATTCAGTACCATTGTAAGCTTGAATGGCCACTAAACAGGGCAATTGTTAACCAAAACTACATGTACACTGATATGATTAATGCAAAACTGGCTTCATTTATATGGCAACTCCCAAAACTTAGAACACCAAAGCGATGAATGCCTAATATAATGTCCTCCTTTCAGAAAGTATAAGCATTATGATTTACATTACTTTAGTTTAGTAAAAAGATCATTGCAGGGAGGAACCTAATCTGAACCTCCTTTAAGAGACTTTTAAAAAAAGAATGAATTTTGGCATTGCAGATAAGGTGGACTGAGTGATGTGTTTTCTCACCCAAGGCAACCATAAATGGCAGGTGTGAGTTAAATATATACATGAATCATCATTAATTTTAATAGCTCTGGCACAGATAATGTGAGTTTCATTCTAGCGTGAAGAGACTGTCTAAAAACAGATGCAAAATGGCTTTTAACTTATTCATGTGCTTCACCATCAGATGTAGAACATATTATAGCATTGCAGGCTACCAATCTGCCAGCAGATTTTTTTTAAAAAAAATCAGATGTACCAGATCATTTCTCTTGTAACTGAAACATTGTATATATCACTATTCTGCAACAGCACTTTACCTTTTACAAAATAATATATACATCCTCCCAATTCCGTCCCTCCAAGTTAAAGATGAGCCCTCATGAAAGCAATGGCTCAGAATAAAATACTGGTGTTTTGTATCACAGAGCACATCTTCTTCTCCAAGTGTGTCATTTTCCTGTAACACTTTGCTGCTCTTTATTTATGGTCTCTATGCTTGATTAGGAACAAGTTGTTTATTATGACAGGCAGCAGAGGTGGGTTGCTGCCGGTTCGGCCCAGATTGGTCGAACCGGTAGTAGCAGTGGCAGGAGGCTCCTCCCACCTACCCAGATGCTTCTGCGCATGTGCAGAAGCATTGCACGTGTGAGTGCGTGCACATGCCCAAACCGGTAGTAACAAAATAGGCAGCCCATCCCTGACAGGCAGGTATATCCAAGTTAAACAATGTCTGTCTTTTTAGATTTAGATTTTTATATATTTTATTCTTTCTTAATATGTGTGTGGATATGGGTGTGCATGCCAATGCATGTAGCAACAGCCAGAGAGGGGGTGCTATAGCCCAATATGATGTTAGTTTTATGAAATCTAAAAGGTCTTAGGTTTGAGGGCTCCCTGGTGCTCTCTGAGCTTGGTTATTTTCTTGCAGACATTTCATTACTCAAACTATATAACTCATTACATTGGGCAACTTAAAACTTGGAGTTGCTTCTTTACCAGAAATGAATGTTCTTCCATAAAAGATGGATCTTTTATCTAAGGGATGATTTAGTCAAATATGCATTCATAGAAAATAAAAACCTAACTAGAGCTACAGTGATTTTTATTAAGACTTCAACATTTGTGATATAACAAGAAATAATTGAAATAGAAAAAGTCCTTGTGTGTGTGCGCGTACACACACACAGAGATATATAATAATAATAATAATAATAATAATAATAATAATAATAATAATAATAATTGGAGTATGTTTATTAAAACATTTAATTGCACACACACACACACACACACACACACACACACACACACACACACACACACACACACACACACACACACATATATATATATATATATATATATATATATATATGCTGGTTTTGTTTTATTCGGGTCTTTCCCCGTGTAACAACCTTACACGGGAAAAGACCCGAATACAACAAAACCAGCATACCTACACCCGTGAAAATCTACGAAAACAAATACAAATATATTATATATGCATGCATACATACATACATACATACATACATACATACATACATACATACATACATACATACATACATATATATATATATATATATATATATATATATATATATATATATATAAAATTCAATGTTTTAATAAACATACTCCACTTATTATTATAGCCCTACTGAGGATTTTTCAAATATATTTCACGATGCTTTGGACATCTTTTTACTTTGGCTAAAGATCAAATAATTATGGCTGGAGATTTTAATCAAGTTTTAGATTCTTTATTAGATTGCAGTACTACTCTACCTCAATCATTCTACCATTCTCATATGTGGAAAGTACTGAAAGCTTATGTGTCAGAGTTCAATTTTATAGCTATATTGTGACTTTTAAATTCTTCTCAACAATAATATACTTTTTAAAATCTTGCCAGCACAGTTTTTCTTGATTGGATTATTTTTAAATATCTTGATCCTACAGAAACAGTTTGGCATAGTGCTTAAAGGCACCAAGCTAGAATGTGGTGGACTGTGAGTTTTAGACACAAAGCCAGCTGTATGACTTTGGGTCAATCACTTTCTCTTAGCCCTAGGAAGAAGACAATAGAAAGCCACTTCCAAAAATGTTGCCAAGAAACAGGGGTGGGACACTTACTAGATGGACAGGAAGGAAGGAAGGAAGGAAGGAAGGAAGGAAGGAAGGAAGGAAGGAGGGAGGGAGGGAGGGAGGGAGGGAGGAAGGAAGGAAGGAAGAAAAGAAAAGAGAAAGAAAGAAAGATAGCTAGATAGATTGATTGATTAATTTAGCATTAGGTGAATTGTTAATGCACACAGTACAAGGAATGATTCTCATATTTGATCATGCCCCAGTGAAACCAGTTACATATAATAAAGAATCCTATATTTCTAGATGAAATTTAAAATATTAAAGAATAGGTTTTTTCATTAAACACATGCAGCAAGTATTTGAAGAATGTTTTGTTTTAGACATTCTATGAATGTATGCTTTGTTTATGATGCTGTTAAATGGCCTTATGCTTCATGGAAAAAGAAATGCAAAAAAGTTTAATAAAAATTAGGGGGGGGAAGGGGCTTCTAAAAAGTTATGTAATCTGACCTAAATAGAATTACATAAAATTTTAAATCTAAAGGGAAACTAAGTATCTATGGAACGGTGTAAAACAATGATATTGGGAGTAAAGTCAGTACCGTGTCAATGAAAAGTCCCCAACCCCAACAATATAACCTTATTTCTACTATTATACTAAACAACTGCTGACTGTATGAAACCATTTTCCAATTTCATTGTTAAATGTCAATGCAAAAAATATTGACAGCAATTCTGGCATGGAGATTACAGATCATATTAATTATCCATCCTGCACAATCTGTTTCTTTATCAAAGGTCAAACAAGTATCTAATATTAAATTGCTAATTTATATTCTGGATTCATAGTATCAGAAAAATTGAAATAAGTAGCAGTAGACTTGCTGAATGTAGAAAAGGCTAGACGAATGTTATTGATTTATTTGACAAGATTGGTGGATCAAGTGAATACTATCCATATAGTATACCGTATTTTTCAGACTATAAGATGCACCTTTTTCCCTCCAAAAAGAGGCTGAAAATCTGGGTGTGTCTTATACACTGAATACAGCATTTTTGGTCTCCTGAAACCCCTTCCTCTTCACCAAAATGGCCGTGCATAGCTTTTAGAAGGCTTTCAGAGAGCTCCTGGGGGCTGGGGAGGGCAGAAATGTGCAAAAAATGGACCATTTTTGCTCACTTTTGGGGGGGGTCAACCCCCAGGAGCACTCTATAAGCCTCCTAAGAGCTATCCATGCCCCTTTTTAAGAAAATGGGCCCATTTTCTTGAAAAATAGGCCATTTTTCGGAGGTTTGCAGAATCCAAAACCTTTTTTTTTTTAATTTGCCTCTTCAAAACCTTGGTGCATCTTATACTCCGGTGTGTCTTATATTCTGAAAAATACAGTACTTAGATTTCAGAAAGGCATTTGATAAAGTAGACCATAGCATTTATATAGGAGCCTTTATATTGGAAAACTGGAAAATTAATTATATTTTCAATCCATTTAAAAATTTGAGATTAGGTATGCAAAAGAAGCTTTGCTTATTGGAAAATAAATAAATGTGGTTTTTTTTTTTTAAAAAAAATCAAATTTAGCTTAAATTCTACCATATCTTTTAAGATTAGTAATAGTATCAAAATATTTAGCATAATAATATAATACCTTTAAGTTATTTTAAGCAGGTTGTAAATTATAAAGAAAATTTATCAGAAAAATCTTGTAAAGCAACTCTAGTTGACTATATTTATTTATTTACTTAATTTATATATATATATGTTAATCTCACTAAAAGTGACTCTGGGTGATAACTAAGAACAATAAATAAATATGTAAAACCACTATCATCATTAATTGTAAAAAATAAAAAACCATATAAAATAAAACAAGGAAATAACAGATGAGGGGATGTTAATTGAGTCCCTTACAAGTTCACCCACTACCTGGGATCCAGAAACTTGCTAGGACAGCTAGGTTTTAAAGAAACTCAGAAGAGTTGAGGCCAACTTTGCCTCAATGGGAAGAGATTCCACAATCCAGGTGTCACCACAGAAAAGATTTGCTGCCTATGACCTACCAAATATAACTCCCTAGCTAATGGAAACTACAACATGCCTTTTCTGCTAGAACTGGTAGGACTGGCAGATGAAACCTAGAAAAGTTGGTCTTTCAAATAACTCATTTTTATGGTATAAATGGCTTTAAAGTCATTACCAGCATCTTGAATTGGATCTGGAAAGAGACTGGTAACCAGTGCAGTTTATGAAGTAGAGGTGTAACATGTGTTCTACCACCGAGATAAATAACTACTCATAAATAACTGCTCATAAATAACTGGAGCATATTTTGTCCCAGCTGAAGTTTTTGGTCCCATGTAGAGTGCATTGCATTAGAGTAGCTCACCAGAAAGTGACCAGGTGCATAAGAGGCCATGACTAGGGTCTTTCAAACCAGGAATTGGAGCAAGTGACATACAATATAAAATTGTGCAAAGGGTCTCCTAGGTACAAATTCCACTGAGCAGGAATCAAGCATCCAGGAGGAGCCCCAATTGCAACAATACAACCCCATACTGCATCAGAGAGTATCGTCCTAGAACCAGAGTACCTCAAAGAACAAATCACTCAATCTTGCCAGGGTTTACCTGAAGCCTATTGTTTCCAAGATCAAATTGCTTTGCCTCTTTCATATCCTAATGCTTTTCAACTTGCCAATGAACTGGGAGGAGGGAAGGGTGAAATTGAATGCCAAGAATTGTATGCAGAGATGGTGAGAGTATGGAAACCATTAAGGTCACCACTGCAGGTGCTTTGAGAAAGAGATGGCCTGTTCCCATAACATGTTATAATTCTCCCTAGGGATGGGAAGGAGAGAAAGTTATTGTTTAACTAGGAAAGAATTTGTACAGGAAAACCAGAGTTGGTTTTGTTTCTTCAGTACCAATATGGTGTATCCAATAAAGTTCTACTTTTGGGAATTCAATTCTCCCAAGAGTCTTTTGGTTTCACTAGTTGGACAGCTGACATGAGACACAGACAGCATCCAGATGCTGGGATAAGAGGTACACATCTTAATTCAATAGAGGTAGAGATGATATTCAATTGGCTATAGTCAACCTATTGTTGACACCTCACTCTGCAGTGACAAATGTACTAACCCAGTGGTCTCTTGTAGATGTTAAATAAAGGAACAGAGAGATTTTCAATTTCTGTAGTTGCCCACAAAGTAGAGGCTGAGGACAGGACCTCTTCTACCCAATCACTTTGATGGCAATTGATCCTGAAGAAAGGAGGCGAATCAGCACTATATCTTCCCATATGTCATTTTTTTCAAGGCATATGTGAAATGACATCCTTGTAAAATCATCAGGGTGAACCCTTCCATTTGCTTTTTTCTTCCTCCCTGGGAAAAGCTTGGCATTTTATACAGACCTATACTTGATGCTTGATAGATTGGTGAATAGGATTGTAACTATGTATCTGGTGTGCCCAATAATGAAAAAAATGACTATTGAAGTTACTAATACATTTCCAAGATATATGGGTGGCATATATGAGAGTATTCCTTCCATTCAGCTTTGGTAGAGCGGAATGTAGTGGCATCCCTGGAGACTTTGGGTTAATAAAAATATGTTTAGACAAAACAATGCATAACACTGAATACTAGAGAAGTGCCTTTAAAAATCTGAAGCATCCTTAAAATTTGTAGAAATTAAGAAGCCTCTTTCACAGGAGAAGAACACTTAAGAAATTGCAAAAGATTTTGCAAATTGATATATGAAAATGAATAGCATATATATGTGATAATCATTTCCTTCCTTCCTTCCTTCCTTCCTTCCTTCCTTCCTTCCTTCCTTCCTTCCTTCCTTCCTTCCTTCTTTCTTTCTATCATTCTTTCCAATACGGCAATTTAATCAATTTGCCATTACTGTGAATTTTTAGGCAAAACATTTTGACAGAACTGTTGTGAATAAGTAATGTTATCAAATGCCTGCTTAATCACAGAGCTAATTTGTGCTTTTTTTTTTTTACCAAATGTAAATTTTCATGTTTTCTTTTTCTCACTGTAGTACTGTAATAAGAGCAACAAAGGGAAATTATAATGACTCAAGAAGCTAAAATGCATTCTATAAATATTAGAAATGTTTCATAGATAGTTTCTTCAACAGTTCCTCCTATAATAACCAAGTTGATTACTTCATGAAGACAGATTAAAGGAACACAATTCCACCTCACCATACACACTTTGCTTTGTTTCTGCTGTGAAGTTTTATCTGGCAATTCTAACCTTTGGAAGAGGTTACCAGTGACTGGAATGTGTGAAAGATTTTTTCCAGCTTAGACATTGAGGTGATGCCTTTATACCGAGGTGAACTCAAGCTGGCTGACATAGGTGTAAGATCTGTGATTTCCTCTGAATCTGCAAATTGCTAACTTTAAGAAAGTTTCAAATTTTATGTAGTCTCTTTTGACTTACCCTCTGTCTTAATAAATATGCAATGAATTTTAATAATAAAACTCAATAGAAAAACTACTAGCTATAACTTTTTTCAGATGTGATGATTTATCAACTGATAATATACACCAAAAATTAGAACAAGGAAGAGGAAAAAGTGTTTTTTGTCTAAGCCTGAACATTGCTAGATCTTTCCCTGGGAATAAATCCCAATTGCTACAGGATCACAGTATCATAGTTAATTAATCTAATAAATTAATTCAATGCATAATATTGCAATGAGAAGGGAAATGGATTAAATGATCTTAAAGGTCTTTTAAAACCCTATGATAATAATAAATGTAATATCTACAATAAAGTACAATGGAGCATAATATAATTTATCATTCACATTAAAAATGTATTGAATAGAATACAGTAAAATTATTCCAGTATCAACTTATTTCTAATAGTAAATAATAGCAAAACATTGTTTAGCACCAACCTATTTAAATCATCAGCTCAAACCTATTTAAATATATTTAGCTCTTAGACACTTCTAGCATTTGACAAGAGAAACTGAAAGCTATATACTCTTATGTGTATGCATTTTGTATTTGCCAAATCTAACTGTTATTAAAGATAAGGCTCTTGAATAAGAGCTATGGTGGTGCAGAGGTTAGAATGCTGTATTGCAGACTAATTATGAGGACTGCCAAATGTGCTTTGTAGGGGTTCAATTCTGACCAGCTCAAGGTTGACTACGCCTTCCATCCTTCCAGGGTCAGTAAAATGAGGACACAGATTGTCGGGGGCAATATGCTAAGGAGTATCTGTAAACTGTTTAGAGAGGAGCGAAAAGCACTATGGAGCAACATATAAGTCTAAGTGCTATTTCTGTAAGTCATTAAGCAATATGGATGATCCACAAAGGCAGCAACATCTGCAAAAGCAGTATCATAGCATTGTGACACAGGCCTGGCCTCTCTTTACATGGGTTGCAATGTCTTACCCAAGTGTGATGACCCAGGACATGGCACAGAGATAACACACACAGCTGGCAGTTCAAGCCACCTCTTTATTGCTCCACATTTCCCCAAACACCCCCACGTTTCTGGCAAGTCCTAGAGCAGAGTGAAATCAACCCCCCACATATCTTTTCTGCACTCTCCGAGCCCTTGTATCAGGAGGGGGTGGTTCTTGCTCCTCGTCTGAGCTCTGTCTCTCATGTTCATCCTGCCTCTGTTCCTCCCTGCCTGCAGGCCTTAGTGATTATGAAAAGCTTTGCCTGGACTGCCCTTACCCAGTTTCCTCCAAGGCCAATGGAGTTGCCCTCTCAATGGCTGCCAGTTCTTGTTCCAGCTCATCTTTCCCCACAGATTCAGACACCGATGGGGGCATGACACCCAAGCCTGGAACTTATTGCATGACACTGTAAAATTGCTTTAATCAGATTAATGAAAGCAGATTCTGTAGCTGATCCTGTGTGGTTGATTCTACTCTTAAATCTTGTTCAGACTCAGAACTGGGAACATGGAGGTAACCCTAGATTAAAGGAGTTGTTATTACCTCAGCCTCTCTGGTATTATGTAAGAAGCCTGGACCCTATTTTATAATTCTATTACATTTCCAACATTAAAGGCTGCAAGGCATACTTGCAAGATGCTGAGATGGAAATAGAGCATTGATTGTAATAAATTGAAACTTTACGTGCATGATAATGGTATTTTGGGATAACTCTTGTTTGAAAATTGCATGTAAAACTTTTTTTATATAAAATAAAACATACTGGATAATAGGGGTATTGATATTCTGGATCACCTTCTCACCAATCAAGTTTTTTTAAAAAACATTTGATTTATTGCAAAAGGAAACGGGATTCTCCAAAACTGCAAAATGTTAGTATATTTAATTTTTTAAAAAAACACCTTTTGATTTCTCAATTTATTCCAAACATTAGAAACATTCGAAACACCTAAATTAATATCACTACTGAAATATGTTTGGGATTATTCTACTGTAGCTCTACATTTACTGTAATTTTATAGACAATTAAAGAAAGCTTTTAAAATGCACATCATTTGCAAGAAATTTAGAATAAAGGATTGGAATATTTGATTTTACTAAAGAATTTAAATAACATAGTAAGTTTATTGTTAAAGTTGAACAACATCCCACCTCACTCATATTTACTGGATATGTCAGAGAAAAAAAAATGTTGGTTGCCCATTTTATTGTATTGGAAGTGTAAAATGATGTTGGGTACACTTTCCCATCTAATATTATTTTCCCCACTTTTAGCCAATAGTAGCTGAATATCCATTTTTGCTAATATTGTTTTAGGAACTGTAATATTGTGTAAATATGTCAATCTATTTTGCAATTAAATGTCAAAAAATTGGAATATGTCTATATATTTGAAAAATTATGGATTTACTCTTTCCTGGTAGAAAGATAGTCCCATCCCATATTCATAACATTGTATTAATGATATGCTTTGCTCTCTGTTTATGAATGGGCTCTTTCTAAATATAATGCAAAGATTGATCAGTATTATTCTATGGGGTTAAAGGTTAAAAATGGAGCCTTTAAAAATGCATGGAAATACCAATAAGATTGTCCTCACATCTATTTTCCAGTAAATAGTAAGACAGTGGACTTGCTTTCCATTATGCCACAGGCAATGCAAAAGGAAAATTTATGGTAGCCCTATGTAGTTACTGGCTAAGGAATTCTGTGAGCTGAAGTTCACATATTTTAACGTCACCAAGTTTTAAAAAATACTGTTTTACATTATTTCCCTCCCATGGAATGGAAATCAGCAAAAGAAGTAAGAAAATCTTCTCTGCCAGTTGGACATTGACAATGTTGGAACTTCTGAAATCAGAGCCAGAGAAATAGAATTGCCCTGCTTGTCAGTTCTAATTTAGTTTTCTGAACTGCAAGTTGTTTTTTTTTTTAAAAAAATAAGCATGACATTGATAAAATGACAGGACTATTTCCTAATCCATATCAGGAAATGTTTTTTTAAAATAATGAAACATTACACTAAAGTCAATCTACCTGATAAGAAACCTGACAAATTGCAAACCAAAACAGCTATCTGGAAAAGAAACCCAGCAAAGATTTAGCTTCACTAATCTGCAGTGACATATACAAATTAGCTATCTTCCTTTACCCTGTCTTCATGCTTCCCTTTTGCACAAAGCTGGGTCATGTTTCATATATCTGGCAACATTGTCGAGGAAGCTTGGATGCATCTTGACCCTTAATCAAAATGTAAATGTTCCTTGCTGAACAATGCAAGGTTACGAAGGCAAAGCTGACTTGAAATTTCAAAAAAGATGCTTGCTAGAGGGAAAGGGAGAAATGTGTTTCCAACCATGTTTCTTTCTTGACAGGGAGCAAAGTGCAGAATTTGTCTCAAAGGTCCCAAGGTGGCAGCCGAATTTCATACTTTCATTATCTTTGGCTACATATGAGACAGCAGATCTGCATTGTAATGTTGGGAGGTAGAAGAACCCTCGTAATAGATCTGTCCTTAGTTTGTCTTAGATTGTAATGGCATGTGAAAATGACCTTGTGAGACAAATGAAAGTTTGCATTGTGAAATGCAAACTAGGCATTGTCAGACAAGAGGCAGCTGAGACCACAGAAGGAATGGGGACATGGAAAACCTAGTTTGGATTGGATTGTAATGGCAGTGCATGGTAGTGGAGGGAACAGAGGTATTTTCAGACTTGCAACATTCTGTTCAAGTAACCGTGCAATAAAGTTACAGTAAGTATCTCTATGATTTTAATATGGACTTCTTCACAAGGCTAACACACTTAAAGGCAATAATGGCATGTTCTCATGTCCTTCTAGACCTAAATAAAATAGGCTGGTTTCCCCTAGTGCTATGATGGCAATGATGTGCCAGATGTTGCACGCAGAGCCCTCTTTGTGGGCCTGTGTGCAGTCACCCCAGCCCAGCTCCAATCATGTTTCTCCATCACTCAGTCAATTCCATCTTCTCGCAAAAGAAAAAGATCTCTCAAAGTTGGAATTGACTGAGTGAACTTTTTCACTCACATGCTTCCCAATGGGGGAGATGAGGTCCGTCCTCTTCCTGAAGCCCAGTGAGGTCTGGCTTTTTGCCTAGCTTTATCCGGCTGTTGGGGGGAAAATGAATGGAGGCCTGGGGAGGAAGCCTGCATCAAGCTAGACTGGGAAAGCTGGCTGCAAGAGGAAGAGAAGCTGGGTGAGCCATACCCAGATGCTTCCCAGGTTTCTATGTCCCAGAAGCAGCAACCTCGTACTCTCACCTCTCTTCACATAGGGTCACCCAGTGGCAGAAATGGAAAGAGACAAGGGGACAGCAGTGGTCCCTAGCATTGAGGGGAAAGTGCCACACAGAAACAGGAGCACACAAGAATGCCATCCTCTTCTCACTCTCCATCCCCACTGCTGGGCGATGCCGTGCAAAGAAGGGGATCTGATCCTATCTTGGGCATTATATCAGGGCTGGCAGTGGTGTTCTCTCTCTCTCTCTCTCTCTCTCTCTCTCTCTCTCTCTCTCTCTCTCTCTCTCTCTCTCTCTCTCTCTCTCTCTCTCTCACACACACACACACACACACACACACACACAGAATCTTTCTTTCTTTCCTCCCACCCCCACCTCCCAACCCCATGGAAACCCCTGGATTTCCTTCCCAACCTGGCTGTCTCATACAGGCACCACCCACATGAATGACATAGAGTTGGCTATGCCCACTCAGTCACATGGCATCCCCAGCTACACTCACCCAGTCATTAGGCATAACTGGTTGTTAAATTATTTGAATCCCATCACTAGTAGTAAAACCTTATCATTCAGGTTAAATTTGTTGTTACTTTGTGATAAATAAGTGGGTTTTGGATTGCAGTTTGGGCACTCGGTCCCTAAAAGGTTTGCCATCACTGCTCTAGAGAAAAAAAGGGGGGAGATAGAAATTTTACTCTGTAGAATGTATTTTATTTTATTATACAGATGTAATGTTGGCATACAAACTAATTTACACATTTAATATACTTGAAGAGCAACCAGTTCAGAAAAGCTGAGTTTGTATTCAAGGTTAATTTAATAAATGAAACTTTAGATCTGGGGCAATGGATGTTGTCTTGATTCACAATTCTCTCATTTTTAATAACAGAATAAATGAGGGCTCATCTGAGTTTACTGTCATGTGAAATGTAACTAATATGCAAATCCTTGGTTGTTATAAGAAGTATTTTTTAAAAATCCAGTGAATTGTGGACACTGGGGTAAAGTCCAGATCCAATATTATACTTTTGGAATTTATACTTGGTGTAAATTCATATTATACTTTTGGAATTTAGTTGCCTTTCTCCTTTTTTCTTGGAATGGCTATTCTGGATACAACTTACAATTTCTATGGAACAAACATGGAAAATATCTTCACTTTAGCCTGTTCTTGTGCAGTTTACTTTTCCGTCAACATAAATTATACAATCCCAATAATGACACTAACATATGAACTAATCTATATGAAAATGGATTGCACTGATCCTTATCAATACTAACTTGACTGGAAACAACAGAGAGAGACCAGTACTAATTTTTCAGTAAGTACCTTTATATTGTCCTTTCTCTGTGATGTAGCCAAGTGAGATAGTCCTCCTTTACATTCATATGGCAATTTAGATAACTGACCACACATGGCCAAAGCAATCCATTTTCAGACGTGCAAGTGGAGCTGTGGTGGGCAAAAATAATTATTCTTAAATTGCAGATGGCAACAGATAATGTCATGCGGTGTCTCCTATTTATGAACACAAATTCGAATCTCAACTCATGCTTAGCTGCCAATATTTTCAGAGAATTTATAGGAAGATCAACTATGAATAGATCATGGCTGTGTGTAATGTATGATGATATTTCCGTGTATATTATCTTTACACCAAATAAGAACCTCATAAGCTACATACACATTCTTCTCTGCACTCTAAGCTTTCTTCGTTGTCACATCAAGGGAAAGTGTACAGCAGGTGGCTAGGATCAAAGAGGCCTCTTTAATAATGGCATTGTGGCTATGAAATGTGACCCCTCTCCCCAGAAAGATCACTCAAGTTCCTTCGCTCATATCCTTTTGCCATCAGGCAACATCTACTTTCTTTCCCAAACTGGTTCAACCCGAGGGCAATTTTAACCCTGACACACATATTTTGAGAGGACATTTAAATGCAAGTATTAATCTGTTTATTTTAAATTCACTATTTAATGTGGAACTGGGACAGTTTATGGGTAAATATCTGCAAGAGTACATGGACTGCTAATGTACCTCTGTGAGGTGTTTCTGTATTATTATTTTAGCAGTATAATGTTAAAGGAATCACTCATCAGTGCATTAATTAGTACAAACCCTGTAATATAGCTTGTTCATATTAGGACATTTAAAAAAAAACTTCTAAAGAAATAGAATAGATTTTTTGTTTTTGTTTTTAAAAGCTGGAAATATTTTTCTCCATTACTTACAGTATCCCATTGTATGTGACATTTATGAATTTTAAAAAAGAGAAAGAAATCCAGAGCCACCTTTTAAAAAGAAGCAAACTTTACATGTCTGACTAGATTTCATGGGAATAGTTGTCACTGACTGTACTTGGAGAAGCCAATCATGGTGAAAATACAACAGTTTTAAACATACTTTCCCACTAGTAAATAAATGATTTGCATGTAGAAACCAAAATAGGAATAAAGAGGGTCTAAATTTTAGTTTCTGGGGATATAGGATAGTAAAATCCTGATATACAGTATGCCTTGGAAAGATTATTTTTATTTTTATTGCTTTTAAAAACATTTGAATTTCCACTTATCCTTTAAAAACAAATGGCCCAGGATAGTATATTAGTACAATAGAATCTGCTTCTCATGTTCTCTACCAGTTGGATTCAAGATTCAACTGACTCTAATATTAGATTACTTGCATTGTGTGTGTGTGTGTATACATACATCCATGCATGCATGCATACATGCATGCGTACGTACGTACGTACATACTGTACATACATACATACATACATACATACATACATACATACATACATACATACATACATACATACTTCTGGACAAGAAAAAACACCTCATGTCATCCTACAGTGTAATGCACTGTAAGATAATGCACTTGAAGGACAGGAGAAAGAACTGAGACCAAGAAAATGGTCAAATAAGGGAAAACTGATTCCAAAGGAGAAATGTAACGTGATAACATGACTTGCACTTGACCCTCCCTAATCCTCTTGTAAATAAAGATAGAGGGGGAGAACCACTTTCGGATCTGCATTTGCCAAGCTAATCCCCCCCCCCCCCCATATCCATGTGAGACACATTAGATTGTTGAGACATGTCCATTGTATGATCAGGTACTGAACACATCAGTATGTTATCTCAGCATCCATTCTATAGTTAATATACTTTAAATTCAACCTGTGTTTTCTCTACTTTCCTATGTAATTGGGGTTGTACTTGGAGTTATCTACATTTGTAAATCTTAAGCTCACAAGCAACCATTTAGCCAACTCATCATTTTTGTGCCCAAGTATACTAGGAAATTGAGCACAGAGAATGAAAGCAAAGCCATTCTTACTTTTTCTGCTTCAGATTTGCAAACGGACTCCATCTTTTTCCTGTCTCCTTCCAACTTTCTATTAAATAATATCTGCCCTTACACTTTGCATAATAAAAAAAAAAGCATTGCATATCCCTTTCCCCACCAGATTCATACATGTGTCCATAAATATCTGTATGCATGTGTCTAGTGGTTTCCACAGAGCTAGTATGGTGGTTATGGTGCTGAATTAAGAACAGGAAGACTTGGGCACCAATATTCTTTTAAGCATGGAAGCCACCAGGATAATCTTCAGCTGGTCACTTCTTTTCAATCAATATTGGGCTCTGCAACAAGTCAGTTGAGAATCAAAAGCATGTCACTTCATGATTTGATAGCTTCATTATAAAACCTAAATGAGTGCAGTACAAATACAAGGGTATCCAGTAAACACTAAGAAGAAGAATATATGTGATAGTTTGCAAAAGTATGCCAATTTTTGAAGCTCAGCTGCTACATGGCTGGTTGGAAAGGAAGCCTGAATTTTGAAAATATTATACAATGGAGCCACAAAATATTATTTTCACTATGGTGCTGGATCAGCAAGACTTATAAAGCATTTTAGGACAAATCCTAAACAATGGTGATGATCTTGCAACTACTCAAACTTTCTTTAGGAATGGGAGATGCTTCTAAATTGTGCAATGCAGTTTTCCAAGAGCAATAATTGGAAAGGCTGTGTGTGAGTTCCTGTTTGTTGATGTTTAGGAGTAGATCTATGTCAGTTTTACAGCTGGTTTGATATTGGTATCATACAAGAGAAAATGATATTTAAAGATATACACCTATACATCTGGATGAAAAAGAAATAACAAAACAAGGGAATCAGCTTGAAAATCATAGATAACATTCTCAATTTATGTTGTTGTTGATGGTGGTGGTTGCGAAGTCATGTCTGACCCATTGTGACCCCATGGACAACATTCCTCCAGGCCTTCCTGTCCTCTACCATCCTCTGGAGTCCATTTAAGCTCACACCTACTGCTTCTGTGTCTCCAGCCAGCCACCTCAATTTATAGTAACAACAAAAATATTGTTAAAGGTAAAGTCTCACAGCACTGCTGATGCTCATGAAAAAGTAAAATTTGGGAAAAGGATATAACGTAGAATAAGAAGAGAATGGAATCACAGAACAAAGATTTAAGCAGAAAAGCAGGAATTGAAGCCCAATAAACATTGCATTAAATTATCAGTTAAAAATGGAGGTGACACGAAGGTATATGGACAAAAATAATTGGAATTATACATAAAATGGAATAACAGATATAACAGTAGATTCTGGAATAGAAAAATGATGTGAAAGTGATGAGAGGTACAGCTGAAAAATGCACTGACAAATGCATATGCACTGACAAATGGATAAAAAATTGTCCACATAATAACCTTAAAAAGACAGGAATATAAATCAAAGACAGCTATAAGGAAATGGAGAAAAATGCTGTTGTTAGAGTTAGAAAAAAAGCCTTTTTTTCTAAAGGTAAAAGGGAAATGAGTATTCTTTTGTCTGGTCAGATTTCAGAATTTGAAATGTGTTTGTTTGTTTAGATTGCAATCCCTTCTTTACTTCTTGAACAAAAGGCAGCAAACTCCTAGTTTTCCCCACAGAGCCTATTTTTATCATTGAATACCACCTCCAAGCTAAAAGAATTTTGTTTTGATAAATTAGTGTTATTCCAACTTCAGAATTACGCATATACATATATACACCAAGAGACATACCTGGCTTTTAAACAGAATTACTAAAGATGTTGTTTATACAAAAGAAATCTGTGACAGCCTTTAGTTCCAAATCCTCATCAGAGGGTTGCCTAGGATGTGGGGCTGAAATCTGCCCCAAGGCTAAAAAAAAAATCAAAGAATTTGAAGCACATAAAAGAAAGCAGTTATTCTGGATATCAACAATGGGATGCTTGCATAGAAGTTAATGTCTTTGACTTAATAAACATCAGTAATGCCATCGCTCCTTAAATCTGTAGCAATACAATACTGAGTAGAGAATATCCATGTGATGTTTATTTGACATGGATGGAACAGAACTGTGCTGAGCTGCCATCCTTATTTGAGCCACTGTTCTATAAAGCTAACCTCGTTTTTGAAAAATAGGTTTCAGCTATAATCAGAAGCAATTTCTCTGTTGCTGAGACGGGAATAGCTTTAGGATTTTGGTGCACATAAGTAGTCCTTCCCAATCTGGAGGCTTCATAGAGTCTGCCAGTCAAAGCAAATATTCAAGCTGAAATGGAATAAATTCCACATCTTCTAATTTTCTTTTCCACCAACAGGAGAAAATGCATTGTTTGGAGAGCATCTTTGGGGACTGCTTACAACAGAGATGTATGGCATGGCAGGGGGCTTGGATGTGCTTGGTATTTTAATTATGTGTTAGAAGAGGACTGCACTCCAAAATTGGATGCAGTCTGGATCAAAATTAAGTTTATATGTAAATTCAATTTAATTCCAATCAAGTAAATGCAGCATTTAATGCTTTTAGTAAATTCCTTCTTGTGCCTCATTAAAAATATTATTTGATGACAAATTTTGAGGAGTTGAAGAGGGCCCAAGATCTCCAGGCTTTGCACCTTTGCTTCCAGGATAATCAGTATGCTGTTCCATATCTATTACAGCAAAACACATGTAATTACAGGTAATTGTAGTCTATATCATACTTGAAGTGATTTTCTTTTAATTCTCCAGCTGTAAAGCTGTCCAATAAGCTCAGGGGACCTAATTAGACTATAGAGTTTGCTTTCCTAGTGGGCTTTAATAAGCACAGTTTGTTCCAGAACTTTACCAAGATAAGTCAAAGGCCTACAACTGTGTAGGACTGATGCTGGGGGCATGTAATGCATAGTTTCGTGATTTAATTGTGTCTTACATTTCTATTATTATCGAAACCCTGCTGGCACAGGGAATGACGTCTATAGTTCTGGAGGTAATGGTTCTATTAATTCTGATCTTTAGGGGTCAGGGTGATAATGGCAGGTCTAAAGGGTGAATGTGCAAGCTAACTGCAGATCTTGGTTTTATGGAAATTACACAGAAGGAAACTCTTTTGTGTTAACCATATGTTTATTGAAGTGCAACAGCTGGGAATAATCTGAAATAATTGCTTGTAAATAACATCAAAGGAGGGGGGAAGGAATTTCACATTATAGTTTTTTTTTGCTTTCTGAATCTAACAATGACTAGCTATATGAGATCTAACCTGGAGGTTGAGCATATATTATACATGAAGAAAGTTCCACCTGTACAGTAGTTGCCAGAAACTCCATGTAGGGCTGCAATATTTTTCTTTCTTTCTGAAAACTCTGGTTAGCTACCATAACTTCATGTAGGCAATCTTGAGGGACTATTCTTTTTTTAAAAAAAAAAATTATTTGTTTTTGAACAAGGACAAACAAACATAAAAATAAAAATCCCATCTTCCATTACAAATTGTAGAAAGTGTGTCAGTTGGTTACAGTATTTCCATGCATCTTTTCCATAGTCACCACCTGCTTTTCATATCAAATCACATATTTTAAATTCACCTATATTCATGTATATCGCAATTAGTATATCTCAACCTTAATTTGACTATAATTGTTTTTACATCCTTTTATATATAATATTCAAAATCTAGAATAGGATTATATGATAACATTCCATTAAATCATCCTAAAATCATCCAATCGCAATACATCTTTATAACATATTCTAGATAAAGCTTTTAAACCTCCTCTCATATTCTCCATGTTTTGTTTTTATAAAATGTCATATTATCAAACTAATATATTTATATGTATTGTTAACATTATTAATCATTATTAAACTATAGCTATTGTCACTTCATTTTATACATACTACTAGTAAACTAAATTTAGCTTAATTTTTTATTATACATTTTCATTGCATCAACCTGTATCTTTCCAATAATAGTACGGTGTTATATCTCTTGCCATTTGTAGCAATAATGTTCTAGTTACTTTCTTAATAAATCTTGTATAAACTTCTCCTGGCAACATGTTACTCCTTTCGTATCTCATAAAATCTTGAAACCCAACATCTGTTCTTTCCATCAGCTTATCTTTGGTTATCACTAGTGCTTCCGTCAAGATTTCTCTCCTTCTCTCCATCAATTTTTCTCTCCTCCTCCTCCTCCTCCTCCTCCTCCTCCTCCTCCTCCTCCTCCTCCTCCTCCTCCTCCTCCTCCTCTTCTTCTTCTTCTTCTTCTTCTTCTTCTTCTTCTTCTTCTTCTTCTTCTTCTTCTTCTTCTTCTTCTTCTTCTTCTTCTTTACTTTGAAGTCTTGGGTAGAGTTCCAATCCATCTATCTCTCCTTTTCATATTCTGCTCTTGCCATTACCAACCATGCTCACTTTGCTGTCAGTATCCACAGTTTTCTTATCTCTTTGCTCATTTTTTTCTTCCATCTTTTGAACTCTGTCCTCCACTTTCTTCATTTGGTAAACATCATCAGTTTCTCCATCAGATTTTTCTGTTTTGTATTCCATATTCTCCAATCTCTTTTCAATTCTCTCTGTCACAACTAATAGATTTTGAATTTCAAACATAACCATTTGCAATGTTACAGTTTCTTTTTCCTGCTGAGCCATTCTTTCAATTTTGCAGACACCGCCACTATAGGGTTCAAGGCTATTTTAATAAACTTCAAACAGGTTCATTTATTATCTTTCAAATCAAAATGTTGTCTTCCCTCCAATAGCTAGTGATAGAACTTCCAAAAGGCACCCGTATAAACAACTTGTGCTCTTCCTACTATCACTGTCAATAAACAAACTGAAAGAACCTTGAATCTCAAATTATCAAAGAGAAAGAAGAAAAAACAATGTATCCAGCCTCCAGCCTCTAAGTGGCAGTGTAACTGCTTTTCCTCCTGTTGTTACAACCCTCTTTATAATCCTTATTATCTTCTTTATATTCCAAGATGAAGAAAGAAAAAACCTCTTAAATGGAGATCAAAAACAATCCAAACAATCAAATCAATCATTATTAAAAAAGGAGAATTTTAATCCAAGCAAAAGTGAAAAAAGAAGAACAAATAATTAATCCATTCAGTTTAATAAACAGGGAGCCCCTGCAAAAGTTCCATCTGTGAAAAAAGATTAGAAACTGGATAACACACTAAGTTCAATGCAGATCAATCTTGCCACCTACAGTCTTCTGTCTTCAATCTTAACTTAATTTTTTTTCTTGGGTAGTATCTTCCTCTAATAATAAAATTTCCTCACCAATTCGACACACTTTCTCTTTCCGCTTTCTTCCCATTCCGGAGCTGTCCCAACTTCAGCAGCTTCATTAGCTGTTGAAAGCTATTCCTGGATCTTTCAGGGACTTTGTGGTGTCCCTGAGATCAGCAGGAGGTGCCCTTCTCAATCACCGTCTCTGTGGGACGGTTAAGTCCAAATGGACCGTCCAGCGGGAGAAATTCGACTGCGATCTCGGAGCATCAAAATTGCATGTCGTGCCGTTGCTAACTTGAGAAGATGATCCTGCAAATTGAACACTTTCAGTGTATTACTGGGTTAGATGGTCTACTCTCTCTCTTGATATAAGTAGGTTTCTCTCATGCTGTCTGGCATCATAGTATGTTATACTTCTTTCTTGCAGGTGAGCTGATTGCTTTTGTGTGGATTTCTGCTGTTTGTAATCTGACAATATTTCTACCATGAGTGAGCCACCTATGGAGGTCACGTGGGGAAAAAAGCAATGGTTGCTTTTTGGGCAGGAAAGAGAAGCAGCACCCTATCGACTGTAATATAGATTTCCAGGTTCTCTTCTTGACTGTTTGATTGCTGAGTTAAGGTTGCCAAAGACATCCCACAGGTTGGGCTGAAACTTATTTGTGCAATGCTTCTCTACATAGCTCAGTAGGAACGTGCAGCCCTATTGAATTGTTTTCACTAAACCACGAGATCTACAGGTTGAAATAAAAGAACACCTCCCCCTCCTTTGTGGATCTAACCCCCTCCCCCTGCTTCCCCCATAACTTGGATGATTAAATGAGCATTGTGGCAATGAAGATTTTGAGAGAGAGAAGATAAAAGGTTCTGCATTTTCATTCCCTGGTGTCAGAGTTTGAATCAATACTTGTGTTAATCAGGGATGAGATGAAGTTGAGCATCTGAGAATGGCAATGCTATATCCCTGTTTTCATTTAAAATAAATCAATGCATTTAGCATAGGGGGGATTTGTGTTTTGGGACTCAGGTTGGGGAGTTTGGGGCAAAACAGCATGATTTTTTCATACCTGCTGTATTGACCTAGCAGGAACCTCAGAGAAGCAATAACTAGGGAATGGTATATATTTCAAAGACACATCAATTCACTTTAATTGAGCTCTCCTATGGCTGACAAGTTTGAAGATAATTTTTCTTTCAGTTTCCTGACTAAGCAGCTTTCTTGCTGCAGCTTTTTACAAGTTTCCACTGAAAGCCGTGGGGGGGGGGGCACAAAAAACAAATGCAAATTCATGGCAGTCTTTCAAAATACCTTTGTTGCTTTGTCAGTGGTAGCTTTCTATTGTACAACAGGGTAGCTGTATATTCTTTAAGTCAATGAAGGTGAACCACACTATGACATCTCTCTGGGTCAACCAGGGGGGTGGGGAAAGATGAATACACTTGCTTGGTAGAAAACATTTGGCTTTTAGCTAGTTTAGTAACTCATATTCTAAGTATAGGTGATGTTTTTGACCTAGTGTATTGCAGTTTGGTCAATGAGTTCAAACAAGTTAAATGTTTCTTCACCCATTTTTATTTGTGTTTACTGATTGTCTTGAAGTTACCTAGTAAACTTTCTTCGTGATGCTTTTTTATTTATTTTAACAGCTTTTAAAATAATAAGGAAAAAAACAAAACATTTTTGATTATAATATAACATTATAAACAGTATATTATATATATGTATATGTATAATGATATATTATAATGTAATATTAAATAATATAATATATATTATAACATTATATACTGTACATTATAATGATTATAATACAATACATACATTTTCAAAGAGAAAAACTGCATAAACTAAAAAGATAAAAAAGTACAACAGAAAAAAGAAAAATAAGTATATTATAAAAATTAACAGTTACAATTCTATTTTAGCTTCTCTAATGTAAATTATATTCAAGTAGGTCTATATTAATTTCTGATACATTTATATAATCCTAATGTCAGGCCTGTAGTTATGTTCCTTTTAGGATCTTTGGCCTGCCACACTTTCTATTATTTTCCTATGCTGTTTCATTAGTGTAGTAGTTGGGAGGGGGGAATAGAAAGGAGTAGAGTTGTGGAATGTATTGTTGTCATTCTTTCTAGAAACTCAAGGTCATCTTTCATCTCCGCACCTTGACACCTGACCGGAAGCACAGGGGTGTAGATGCCAGCATGGAAGATGAAGATTGGACCATGTGATGGATTATGGGTGTGGGGATAAGATCATGAACTTTCAATTGGGTGGAATCCCAGGAAGCAAATCAGATTTGGGATTTCATAGCACAATGCCAACATCTCTGTCTTATTAAATTGGAGTTTTAAGGATAGCTCTGCCTTGACTTCTGATTTAATTCTGCATGATATTTGGAAAGCTGACACCTAACTGTCATACTTTTTTAAACTACTGTATAAATGGATTCCAGATTTTATTACACTTATCCATACAAAGTCTATAGTTGTAGGTGATCTTTCAATAAATACTTTCCTAGATATTTCATGGATTCTGTACAAATATTGAATTGATATTCCTTAAATGTACAGGTCATCACAAGGGACGCGGTGGCTCAGTGGCTAAGATGCTGAGCTTGTCAATCATAAAGGTCAGCAGTTCAGCAGTTCAAATGCCTAGTGTCGCATAATGGAGTGAGCTCCCATTACTTGTCCCAGCTTCTGCCAACTTAGCAGTTCAAAAGCATGTAAAAATGCAAGTAGAAAAATAGGGACCACCTTTGCTGGGAAGGTAACAGCATTCCGTGCACCTTCACATTTAGTCATGCCAGCCATATGACCATGGAGACGTCTTTGGACAGTGCTGGCTCTTCAGCTTTGAAATGGAGATGAGCACTGCTCCTAGAGTCAGGAATGTCTAGCACATATGTGTGAAGGGAACCTTTACCTTTATGGGTCATCACATTTTCATCTATAGGCATCAATTCCAATTTGGACCATGATTCAAACGGCTGTCAAGGATTCCATGAAGGTTAACCTTCATCCAATTATATTGAGGACTGGGTCTTGTAATGTTGTTTAAGCTCTGCCCATGTTGCTAGGTAGATCCCAGCTTCAACGAAGAGAAATATTTGACCCAGCGCATTATCACCAACAAAAGGAACATACACACACTCCGGCCAACCGTTGCTCAAACCAGTCATAACCATAGAACACACCATCCTACCACCTTGAAAGAGAATCAATGCCACACAGCAGATGTTGCTCCTTCTTATAGTTTTATTATATAACATTTTTTTTACATAAACTGTAAACATTTAAAACAGAACCTTAACACGCTAACCATGAAATAGGAACACACACCAAAAACAGGGAGGGGCTGGATGCTGCCTCTACCCTAGGAGAAGAGGCGTCTCAGGTAAGTACCAACACCCTTTCTCCCTAGTGGTGGAGGCAGCATCCAGATTGGGATGTACCCAAGCAGTAACTGTCCCAGGGTGGGTCTAAGACTGTGACAATGAAGCATCAGCCCCAACCACCGATTGCAACACTACACGACCAAAGGTTGCCTCCGCTGATGCCAAGGAATCCATCCTGTAGTGTTTAATGAACGCATTTGGAGTAGCCCAGGTGGCCGCCCTACAGATCTCATGCAGGGATGCTTGGGCAGCCCACACAGCTGAAGTGAAAGCGCTTCTGGTGGAATGTGCCATGATCCGCGCAGGCACCGGGAGAGACTGAGCCTGGTAGGCCAAGGAAATGCAGGCCTTTAACCATCTGCCAATGGTAGGAGAGGAGACCTTGTTACCCAATGAAGAGGGCTGAAAGGAGACAAAGAGAGCGTCGGATTTCTGCTATATTACATTATTTTTACAAAAGGCATATATTATTTGTATCAGCATCAGTACAGTAGTATGAAATAGAGTATTTTGGTCTATTTCATAAGCCTAAGACATAGGTAAAAGAATGTCATCACCATATATAATCTATTTGTATTTACATGTGTTACCGACTAGTCTGTAGATCTCCTTATGTTGTCTAGTAGAAAGAGCAAGTGCTGCACACAAATATTAAAGAACAAGGGTAAAAGTAGGTATCTTTGTCTAGTTCCTCTAAATAGTGGGGAAGTGAAAGAAAATATGCTGGGCATCATTACATGGGTGATAGTAGATCAATATCTTGATCTATTTATAAATTCTAAAGGAAAACTGAACTTGTTTAGGGCTAGGGTTAAGACTTTTTCAGTACCCAATAATACTTTTACAAATTGATCTTTATTTTTATTCAGCTGTATTGAATCTGCAACTAATCTAATGTTGTCTGTCATTTGCTTAGTTTTTATAAACTTCGCTTTATCATTCTTAATAACAAACAATATCACTTGCTGTGATCTATTTGCTAACAATGCTTAAAAATCTTTGTATCAACACTAATCAGCAAGATTGGACACACACTGAGTATGATATTTACTGGTTTTTGTACAACTGTAATATAAGCTTGATTAAATGTTGTTGAGAGAATTCCCTTATCAAATATCATACAATTGACAAAGTTTTGCCATCAAAATATCTATAAATGTTTTATGCCACTCAATAGGAAAGTCATCCAGTCCTGGGATATTACCATTTGCTGTTTATAACACTCTTTTTTTTAATCTCTACCTCTGCCAATGTAGCAAATAAAAGTTTGTATAATTTAGTGAGACTATTTCATCATACAGACAGAAGATTGATTTCCAAAACATTCCACGTGTGTTTATCTGCACGAAAAAGGATGGAAATGAACTGAAGGAACTGAAAACCTCAGCAAACTGTCTGCATTTTCTGCAAGTTATTCTGAAAATAACTTAGGATATGTAGGAAATGACCAGGCTGAACCCAAGGGAGGGGTCAAATGCATCATCAGTCTCAAGTTACTTGGTACTCACAAGACCTTTACCTTTATTTTCGATTTTTCAAGAGAACTAAGTCCAGCCCACCTTGAATTCCATTGACTCTTATCATTGCCAATTTGCTTTAACTAACATTAGTCGTTCTTAAGCTCACAATAGACTTTTATATTAATTTAAATTGCCTGGATTTCCTTATTTCCCCAGCCCTTGACAGGAAATATGGAATAAAGAGAAGTATATGAAATATTAAGATACTCAGTGTATTTATAGATGTTAGCATTTGGTTTGAAGAATTTTCAGTAAGAAGGACTCTATTATGTTCAAATCAAAAGCATTCTTTGCTTTTATATGCACTCAGAAGGAAAAGGCTTCCCAGAAGAATTATGGTTACACAGAAGTAAAAAGTAGAAACTAAGTGGAAACTAAAATACAGCATGTATGTGTTTGTTTAGATATATGTGCATGTATATGTGAGCATCACACCACAGAATAAGTCATTTGTATTATTTTTAGTATGATTTAACATGGCACATAATAAGGAGTTTAATCTTGCAATCAATTCTCAGCAGGAGAGCCAGGTTTAACATGGCTGAGAATGGGCAGATATTAATTCTTCATGTTTTACCTAGCATATTCAGAGAAAGGAAAGTTGGCCTCCTGTACCATATGGTTGCAGGGGGAGGGCTTTTCACCTTCCTCAGGCTCTGGAGGCTTTCCTTGATCTTCTCTAGCTGCCATGAAGTGGTTCAGTGGAGAAGGCTGGTCTTGTTCCTTTAATAGTGTCCCATAATGTACTGTAAATAAAGATGACATGTATAATAAAAAAAGTCAATTAACTAAGTTGCTGTTAAAGATGCACAGTCACTGCTAAAAAAAAAGTTCGAACAATCAGCTGTGCGACAATCAACTGTGCTGCACAATTCCTAGCATTTTTTACTAACGGTTCAGGCAAACCGGTAGCATTTTTTTACTATTGGTTTGGGAGAACTGGCCTGAGCTGGTAGCATTTCACCGCTGAGTCAAGCTATTCTCCAAAGCACCTGAAGGCAGGACAAGAAGCAATGGGTGAAATTAATCAAGGAGAGTAGCAACTTAGAATTAAGGAGAAATTTCCTGACAGTTAAAAAAATTAATCAGTGGAACAGCTTGCCTCCAGAAGTTGTGAATGCTCCAACATTGAAAGTTTTAAAGAAGATGTTGGATAACTATTTGTCTGAAATGGTATAGGGTTTCCTGCCTGAGCAGGGGGGTTGGACTAGAAGACCTCCAAGGTCCCTTCCAACTCTGTTATTCTAATCTATTCTATACAGGTGTATATTTTGAAAAGAAGTTGGTGGGATAGAAGGTGGCCATCATATATGAAATAATATTTTATCTTCTTTCCAGAAATAACCACAGGGCACTAAATAATAATGATCCAATTTCTGGGGAATGAAGAGAGAAGGCAGCGTTATGCACAGAGGTGAAAAGGAAGTAATGGCACATTTTTTAAAAAACATCAGCTGCTAATAATAGTTGTGCCATGAAGAATAAAGGCTGGGGTATAGAGATATTGCTCAGAACAAAGCTAACTTGCTAACAGGGGTTCTTAAAGCTACTGGTGCTTTATAAATTGATACGATATTTGAGCCTGATTCATCAGCTACAGGAGTTGAGAGATTAGCTTTCTATGGCAATGCAGAAGTGTGCCCTTTCTGTGACTAGATCAAAGACAAAGCACATACAATCACTGAAACATCAATTGCCGGGATATCTTTCAAAAAAACTATAGTAAATACTTGTTCAGACTGAATCAAAAAATGGGATATGATTTCAAAGAATTTATAAATTCAGTGAGGAAGAAAATCAGCTTCCGACCATATGGTTTGCTATAGTGAAGTCTTCATCTGACTGTCTGTATATATTGTATATAACTACACATCTTTATCTCCATCTCTACTTATATCAATAGTCACAGTAAGTGTGACAATCAAGTGAATATTAAACTTGTATGTTTAGCTGTTGATAAATGGCAAACACAAAAGTTGTTTGTGAGCTTCCAAGAATGATTTTGTTTGGTTTTAATAGCTATCATTTTTCCTTGTTCATACAACTCTTCTCTTGAGAAGAGAACAAAAGCCCCTTTCTCCATCTATAATGATATTCAAAAGGGGGGAAAAGTGCTGCATTAAATAAAGCAGCACTCAGTTGTGTTAGTAATTGCTTGCTCAGCTTGCCAAACCAACATAAATTCAATATGTCAACTCAGAGGGGTGTTTGTTACTTATTAAGCATTTGTCCAATTAATTTATTGGCACAATTGTAAGAAAACTGCTCAAACTGGCATTTTTTAAAATATGAATCAGGTATACCCTACAGTGGGGAAAAAAGATGATTGACCAAATTATTTCTTATGAGTACAATTAACTTTGTTTTAAAACTCTGAGTCAGTACAAAATATACAGTTATAAATAACCATTCAAGTAGGTCAGTTTTAGATCAAGATGAGATTAACTGCATTCCCATTTTCTCAGCCATGAGAGAATTGGAATTTGTGATAAGAATGTAGTTAATTTTGAAAAGAACTTAAAAAATAAAGTGGGGTTTTTTTGTGTTCCAGGTCTACAACAAGAATGCTAAGATAGTTGACATGAGATAGTTGACATGGTCAAGTCAAGATGGCAGCTTCCATGTATCTGAAGTCTTAATCCTTTTATGTATATGTTAATGTTGCATTCATATACAAAAGGTTGGGGCTTTGATTGTGTGATTGTAACCGTTTTGACTTGTTTGACAGTCCTTCCCAATTCTGCAGATGTTGCTATTCAAAGTCCACTTAAATAATACTTATAGGCTTCCACAATATATGTTTAAGTAAGGGGGAAAGGGAATAAATGTTTTCTATCAAATTTCTTTGGGTATATGAAAAATAAAGTCAGTTTATCAGCAGTCTTGGCTACAAACTTATCTTCAGATCCTATCCCTGTAAGGAAAATATAGGAAGCTAAGAAGCTGTTTTAATGGCAACTTATATTATACACTTATCTAGCTCATATGAAAGAGTTTCTTTAACTACTTTTTCTTTCTGATCATTTTAACTTCAGCAAGAAGGGACAAAACAAAATAATAGCTAAACATTGGGGGAACATGGTAAATTAATAAATGCACAGAAGTTCAAAGATTGCACCTAGAATCCTTAAGGAAGCATTTCAAATGGAAAAACTTAAAGTCTAATATTAAGATGTAAGTTGCTTAAGTTGAAAATGAGAAATACAAAATGAAGGCCAAGGGGAAAAGTAAGATGGAAAAGATTAGCAGAAGCATCTGCAAGTGCTTTCTTGTGTATCACTTGCATGTGAGATGGACCCCTCTATAGAATGAATGAATGAATGAATGAATGAATGAATGAATGAATGAATGAATCAACCAAATCAACACACATAAAAGTGAGGCTTGCATTGCATTGTTCTGTCCGCTGCCTTGCCAGTTAGACATGCACACATCTATAGACACAATAGAGAAAGAGAAACAGACAAGAATTTCAGAGATTAAGAAGGTAGAAGTTCAAGATAAATAAATTAGACTAATATCCCAAATATTTGGCTATTAGCCACTCAACCCCCACCCCCACCCCAGTCCTTGGTTATAGGTGTCAGCATATGTGAATACAAGAATAAATAGGGAAATTAAAAAGTATCTTCATAGTTCTCTTCTGTCCTTTCATAAACATATTATAAATATTTCAGCAGTTCTCACAATAGGCAGGATGCTACAATCTTCATTCCTACAGCTGAACGAAGTTAAAAGTTATGCAATTTTAGTGGGGAGGGGAGAATTACTTCATATTTTAAAAGGGAATTATGGTATATTCCCAAAAGAATTCAACTATTTCTAGGACGCATGCTGAAGTATTTGGGGGTATTTTTTTCCATATTTTTGCAGTACACTATTTTCTTTGGGAATAAACAACATTGTAAACAATAACATCATAAGGCTGAAGAAAGGAGGATAAAATTGTAAACCCAAAAAGGTAAAAGCAGATGATGAAGAAAAAAGCTCATAAATCTAATTATCAGCAGAACTGTGTGTATCTTTTTATCCTTGCAAACTGTCCTTACTTCTATAGCATTCATATGTGGCTTCAGACTTTGATTTTTGTTCTGTAAACCCTTCACCTTCTCTTTTCATGAGGCTCTCATCAACTTCATGTAACCATGACTTTCATGGTCTTCCTTTTCTTCTTGACCAATTCATTCTTCATATCTTTGTTCTGCAATCAGATCCTCATTCATTTTTTCCTTAATGACTAAGTCACAGCATACTTCTTTTGTACTAGTTACCCTCTTTTGTATTAGGTCCACATTCATTCATACCCATGTGTGTAGACCCTATCTTTGCTTCTTTTACAGCACCCTTGTCTTAAGTACTCCATTCCCATCGCATCAACTACCTTTTACGTTTCCCTTAGCAGCCTCAACTCTCACTTTTGCATAACAAAGTAGATAGAAGCACACTTTTAAGAGCAATTTTCCTCTATTAAAAAAAGGTAATTAAAAAGTGTTTCGAGAGATATCATATCCTTGCTGGAAACATTCCAGTAGGAAAACCATGTTCTCGTGCACAGACTATGATACACAGAATGTGGTGAAGTGTGTTGCAGCAGACAAAAGCTTCTGCTTTTTAATAAAATGTGTCAATTGAAAAAGGTACTACAGGCTCAAACTAATTTATAGCCTCATTTGGGAATTCAAAAACCAGGTGTTCGAACCAAGGAACATTCATTCTCTACCAATGTCATTCAAATGAGGCTTGGAGGCTCTTGCATATTCAGCATAATATTTATTTATGCTTCTATTAATGGATGTTAAGGCCATTTACTTGGCAGTGAATCTGCAGGGAATAGATCTAAGTGCAATTGCAATCCAGATATCACAAGAGCAATATCAAAGAGGGATTAGCTTGAACTCTATTACCCAGATATGATGGACTAGTAGAACTGTGAAAATATTCTAATGGTGCTTCATGTCAACAAATCTCTGAAGAAACATTAGAACACATTCTGTGAGTTCAAGTTGCATCCCACTTCTCTTCGGAGGAAAGATCACATACTGTAGTTTTGGCATCACACATACAATAATTATGACTCCTTAATTTCAGAAAACTGTCCTACATATTTATTTAAGTTTAATTATTTATTTTCTTGACTTTGCTCTTAAATTTTCCTGTGATACTTTGGTTACTAATTTCTTGCTGCATTCTTCAAAGAGTTCCTTTAATACTGATAATATTATTAACAGTATTATTAAATCATTATTATATAGTGTAATTTTATGTAATGTTTAAGTTATGGTATTAACTGGCAGCAAGAACAGGTGAGTGTGTGTGTGTGGTTTGTGTGTGTGTGTTTGTGTGTGTGTGTGTTTGTGTGTGTGTGTGAGTGTGTATGTGAGTGTGTACACAATATATATGGCTTAAAATATTTAGCCCCTATTGTCTAGTTTCTAAACTAATAACTTAACTTTTGTTGTGATTTTGCAAAAAACACCATAACAAAAATAAATGTTTCCCATGAGTAGCTGTTTATTTTTTTATAACTTATTTCAATATATACAGTAAAAGTTAATATCTGAAATTTATCCATTTATAAATTTCTTAGTTCAAAATGTTACTGAATTTTTTGCTGTCTATTTTAAATTATTTAATTCTTAGGCTAATAATTAGTTTTTTTCTTTATTGAGAGTTGAAGATAAACTTACCTAATGAAGACTTTTTCAAACTTGACATTCTGAAGGTCTCTAATTGCAAACTTAATTAATAGGCAATATCTGAAGGTGATTAAAAAGTGAGCTTCGCAAATTTAATGCCTTTTAAAAAGCTCCACAATGGTTGCAGGCAAAATGGCTGATCTCACCATTTCCCAATGCTCAAACCTGCAGAAAACCAGTATATTGCTGTCTTCTTATGAGGAACAGTTACCTAGAACACAAGCAGGTGACCTTCCATTCTCTCCTTATCTACTCATAAGTTACTTGATCTTTGCTGCAGTTTTCAGATCACTGTATCTTTCCTGGAAGTTTGTACTTTTGAAGTTTTCAAGACAATAGTTTTTTTTTTTAAAGTGCAGTCCCAACAGAATGATCTCATATTTCTAGGCAGGCCAAAGAGGAGGAAAGAGCCCTCCCCAAAAGAATCTCAGTGCTTAGATGTAGAAAATTTGATAAAATTAATGGTTTCCATTTGATATCTTGAATGGATGCCCTAACATGCTCTTATTTCACTGATACCACTTTATATGTGGTATTTTATTGTGCTATGTACTATTATGTGTTTTTAATATAAATATTTAAAATTTATTTGGAATTTTAAAAAGTGTATTTATCATTTAATATTTAGACGTATTAGATGTTTAATACAAATTATCTGGTTCATTTGGAATTCTGCCTCCAGCCTTTGAGAATTCTGAAAGCTCAGGTCAAATTCATATTTGTCAATAAAGCCTCATGAATTTTTCACGAAATAGCAATAGAGTGCTTAGGTCAGTCTAATTGCTGTGGAGTATAAAAACCAATACATATCACAGGCATTCAAAGAGCCCAAATAGAAAGCAATGCAAATTTCATATTATAAATTTGTTCTGTGCTAGCAAAAACCTGGTGAGAATGAATAAATGAACAGCAGAATAAACAGAGAGGAAGGCAGGGATGACGGCAATAAAGTACTAGACAACAAATGTTCTGTTGCATGCACTATAGTTGCCTCTCCTTGATTCAAACTGTTTGATTATTTCATGGCTATCTGCAATTATTCATTGCTGTCTCCAATCTGATTCCATCCTGACTTTATAAAACATTGATCGACATGCTGAAAAAAATTAAAATGGCTGACAATTTTGACCACTGTAGAGAAGAACTCCATGAAGAATTACTGCATTGCTGATTCCAAATTGAGATTATGATGCTTTTTGAGAGGAGAAATGTACTTTGGGAGGGTTTTTCTGGACCCAAATACAAATCTACAAAATATCTATGATGTGGAGAGATGGGCTTTTATAAGTTGTGCTCCCCCTTGGATGAGAAAGATCTACCACCAGTGAGGAGCACAACATATATTTCAAGAGTGAATTATTGCAATGTGTTGTTCAGGGATTGGTGTTAGAAGTTGATTTAGCAATGGAGCTGTAGCAGAATACTTCAGCCAGTATATTGAATGATGGTCTTGAAACAAACTCTCTGGTTATTTTCCAAATCCAATGCAAAAAGCTCATCCTGAAGTAGAGTTTTATGTGGTTTAGGTCCAAGTTATCCGTAGAACGACCTAAAACTGTCTCATCAAGCCTGCACTTTCAGATGGCAAGTCTTGAAGGATTTGCCTTAGATATCCTCAACAGATAAATCTGCTTCTTCCCCTGTGCAACAGACTATTATTAAAACTGAGGCAGTCCTCCAGTGCTTCAAATGAAGTGGGGCTTCAAACACATTTAGCCAGACCTTCTAATGATTTACAATTAGGATTTTAATCTGTGCTTTTATCTGCATATATTTAATGTTATTTTTATAGATGTTCCTATTATATCTTTGTAAGCTGCCCAGATCCTTTAAAGTATATATTTCAGGCTATCCCTAAAGCTATATTCAACAATTTACACTACATTAATAACTTTCTGTAATAGAAAAGGAGAGGGAAGTGCTTCTGAAATCATGCCAAGAAAACTGCAGAGACTTGTCCGGGAATCCACCAGGAGTCCAGACTGACTCAAAGACATATTGCCCCCCCCCCTATATATACACCTGTCAAAAAATGTGACAGGAAGGTTGTCAGGATTTACACCAGACATAACAACAAACTTTGGCTCTCCAGGCACATAACTTCATGTTCAGGAGCTATTTTTACAACTCAACATAACAAGTTAGAGGGAGATGGGGAGATGGAGAGGGAGGGAGGGGTGTATGTGTGTGATTAATTGTTGCTGAAATTTATATTTGGAATCAGAAAATTGCAATCTTCAGTAGCTTTACTAACAAAATATTTGGAATTTCCTTGAGTCAAAATGTACCCATGATCCCTATGCAAAGATAGGAAAGACTGTAAATCTTGAAAATTCTACAGAATATATTTGCATTCATTTAAAAAAACCCTCCCAATTTCTTCTCTTTGGGCAAAAATAATTGATACAGACCATTGTCAATTAGTACAGCTGACTTATATATGCACCACTTGGTCTTCTATAGTCAAGTCAAACTGCTGATCACCCATTTTTAAAATATGCCAATAGTTATCTAACTGCTAGAGCTATGAAATAGGTATGGCATTTGATGGACAGATTTTAATTTCTATCATTACTTATTTCTTGCTACATTTGTTTGGGTTGCTACTAACTATAGTTCAGCCATATCTAGTAGATCATAGTTTGCCTTTTCTTGCTGTATGCTATTCCCAAAAATAAAATAAATATAATACCAAAAAAAAAGTTGGATCCTGAAATGAATAAGATATACTGTAAATTCAAACCCTTGATAGTCTGTGATTTCAGTGGATACTAAATCTAACTAACTTAATTTGGATATAATAATTGTTGCTTCTGATGTATATGTTTTCTTTATATTTATTAAGACTTTTATATAGAGTAAAAGACAAATCTAAAAAAAGAATAAGAGAAAATGTGCAAGAAAAGAAAAAAAGAGAAGAAAGAAATGAAATGTAATGACTTCTGACTTTGCTTCAACAGATAATTATAATTTTATAATCCATTGTCCCTCTCAGATATTATATAAATCCCTTTAGCCCTTCATTTAATTGACATCTTTTTAAATCTTCTAACTGATAAAGCATATCATTGTTTCCTTCTTTCAGCAAAAATATCCATATAAGGATATCTTTAAGAAAAGTTTTTGTTTTCATTTTTTTTTACTAAATAGGTCAGCTTTGTCATTTCATCTAATTCTGATATTTTCATAATCTACTCCTCCATGAGTTAAATTATGATTTTTAATACAATTTTATTATGTTTGTGTATATAGATATACTACTAGCTAGCTGGCTAGATTGATATAGATCTATATCAATATAGATATAGATGATATAGGTATAGATGATATAGATATAAATACACATGCACACATACAAACATACATATTTGTGTGTGTATGAAAGAAAAACAGAATGAAAAGAGGGATGAATGAGAAATCAAAATTGGGTAGTACAAACAAAAAGGAAAAAAGTTATAGAAAAAAGTAATTTCTAACTTATTCAGTACATATATAAGCACAAAACACATAAATAAAATATAATGATGCTTTGAGTTAGAATAAACCATAACACACTGTACTTCTATAATCATAAACAAATCTAATCATAAAATCCCAAGGTTAAAATTTGATTTCTTTGAGTTTCAAGACAAAAAAAAATCCAAAAGTGATTTCCAAATAGAAACAAAGTTAGATTCTCCACTGTGGGAATTTAATTGCTCTTCCATTATTGAGCATACAATAATCTTGATGCAGTTACTATATGCAAAATTAATCTGCCAAGATTTTTTTCTCCTAACTCGTCCATAAGTCCCAATAAAAAGAATTCTGGTTTCTTCATAATGTTTAACTTAAAAGTTCTTTGCATTGTTTTATGAATTTTGTATCTAAGGTTTCTTAGCTTTCTTGCAGGTCCATCATGCATTATAAACAGTCTCCTGGTTTGAATCAGCCTTGGAGCTTTTTGATAATTTCTTTGATTTGTCTTTTACTTTTACATATATTTAAGTTATGTTACAGTGTGAATCAGTGGTGGGTTCCGGATCCCGTTGCAACCGATTCGGTGCCGGGTGTCCACAACATGCATGAGCGCAGCACGCGCATATGTACTTATTGCCTATGGTGCTCCAGCTGCTTGGCGGAGTGTCACGCAGGCGCCGTACGGTCCATGTGCGGAAGCCCCGATCAGCTCAAATACAGGTGAGGATGGTGGGCGGGTGGGTGGGCCCTCTGGAACACCATACCGTAACGGTACCTGGTGCTCTCAGCAGGCACCAGTATGCCCGTAACAAGATGTACCGGTTGTATCCCACCACTGGTGTGAATTTAACATCAGCTATCCACATTACCTCCCAAATCTCCATCTGTATATTATGTTCAAAATTAATAGCCTGTCTTTAACCTGTTCGTATTCTATTTCAAAATTTAACAGAAGTGTATACACTTTTGCTATTATATGTTCATCATTTATGCATAATTCAATTTCATATTGCCTTCTGTGTTTTTCAATTCCATTTATTTTATTATCCATTGTAAACCTTGATTTTAACTGAGCATGTGAAGCTTTTAATGCATCTTTTATAGGAGAATCACCCCTGCCCTGCCCCTACCACCAAATGCTTCCTTTAAAATGACTGAAAATATTTAAAGGATAACATTTCCCCCCAAACTGAATTTCTCCCCTTTAACTTTATAAGTGATTTGAAGAAGATAATGTGTCCTATCTGCCCAGATTTAGAGATTGGCTTTGTATTATTTCATGCACCCTCTGGGTCAGGAGTGTCAAACTCGATTACATTGAGTGCCAGGTGTGAGTGGCCAGGGTGGGCATGGCCAGCTTGACATCATTCATTGAGGATCCGTTTCCATCCATGATAGCCCCCTGCAGCCCTCTGCCAGTGAAAACAGAGCCCGGGAGGGCCACGTGTGACCTCCATTTTTGCTAGCAGAGTTTGTTTCCAGGGTGGGCCTGTGGGCCAGATCTAAGTACACTGCTTTGAGTTTGATACCCCTGCTCTGGGTTGACTATGAAAGGGAAAGTGTATAGTGGCAGCACAAATATTTGCCTTCCAAAGCTGAAAATAACACACCCATAGCTTCAAAAATAGCTCAGGAAAGGCCATTGGCATCCTTCAGTCTCAACAGACTATGGTATCATGCTCTGGAAAGTGGTCCTATTGCAGCATCTGGTGTGACTAAAAAGTCCAATTTGGGAGTGGCAATCCCTTCCACACTGAGGGCAGATATATTCTGTCCCCTGCCCAGCCCCCAGATTTTGCTGGTTCCGGGACTACCTCTTTGCCTCAGCCTGCTGAACAAGTATCCCTTGTTGGACACTAGGAGAAGGCCATGCTGCATCTTTAGCCTCCAAGCTGAATGATCAGAAGTCAAGGTTTCCCAGCTGTTAATGTGAATTCCCAAGGCCTTTAGATCCCTCTTGCAGATATATTGCAGCTGTGATCTCCCTCTGGAGCACTTTACCTTCACTAATTCTCCATACAGGAGATCTTTTGCAATCCAACCATTGGCCATTCTCATGACATATCCAAGCCAGCATAGACGTCACTGTTTCAACAGTGTATACATGCTAGAGATTCCAGCACGTTCCAAGACTGCACTATCAGAAAAGGCCACAGCCATGTTATTTCTTGATAATGTAAGAGTGAAGTCTGACATTTTTTAGAGATTTTAGAGAGAGCAAAAAGTCAAAAGGAAGCTGAATGCATACTGGCTTCGAAAAGGAAAGCAAGTAGTCACAGAAAAGAAAATGTGACATGGGGGTCTGTTGAAAAAGGTGCATTTTTAAAATGTCCAAGAGCTGCTGTTTGCTTGCAGGAGCTTTTATGCTCTCACCCTTCAATCTCACTTATATTGCCCTTTGTTCCTTCCTTCACATTTTGTCTCCTCTGCTGGGGCTCTTATGCTCTTCAACTTGATATCTCTTCTCCCACTTTCCCTTTTTTTTCTCTGTCACCATTCTTTAATCTATTCTAAGACCCAGAGCAGCTTCCCCAGACACAGGCAATACGGAAATGCTCTACTGACATTTTCAAAATGATTTCTGCACAGTAAAAATAGGAGGCACAATTTGGCCATGTTCAGGGATCTTTCTAAGAACTGTGCAATAATGTAGCCATCATTACATGCCCACCACTATAAATAGAAAGCAGTTTTGATCAGTTAATGTGACCTGAAGCAATCTCATTCCATTCATAATTAAGAAGGAATGTTTCTATTTTCATTAACATATATCTTATTCTGCATTTTTACATGCTTTGCAATTTTAATAAACAAGACTTCTGAAAGATAATTCTTTTGTCAGATGTATGTCAATGAAAACCCGATGATCTAGACCAAAAGTATCTAAAAAAACTGCAATATATTTCGGGAGGAAATCCATGGTATGACAAGAGTTGGTATATTCCAATGACTCTCTGCCTAACTATATTTTTAAAAAAAAATGATTGAAGAAGTTACTTAGATGTGTTTTTAAACATGTTTAAAGTGGCATATGTATATTCCATGCATACCTATTTGAATTTCAGTTCTCTACTGATCAGGCAGAGACCCAGGGAAGATCACACTTTTAATCTCGTGATTGGTTGCTGTAACAATTTTGTGGTATAAACTCCACTCAAGCAAATGGATTGTTCATTACTGTATTGATGTTAACCCCAGCTCCTGAAATTTTGCTTCATTTATTGTATTGTTAATGTGCTTGTTTGGCAGAATGAGGTTAGATGTTACAGCTGAAGGGATGGGATAAGGTGGGAGAATAATGAAAAATTGAAAAGAAAAAGTGCTCATCATACTGGAAATGTGTAATGAAGGATCAATAATTTATAGCAGGACAAAGATGATGGAAACAAAAATATTAAAACTACAGCTTCCAAGTCTGCTCAGTCACAAAATGTGTTTTGATTTGATAAGAAATTCTTGATTAAATTCCTTCTATTTTGGAGTGTTTCTGATTAGGGAAGCATGTGTTATATAGTTAGATCCTAGGCTAATAAATAACACTGAGCAATTGTCTAAAGTAAGACAGTGTTGACTATCTATCTCATTTTGTTAAGGAATTGGGGGGGGGGGATCTAAGGATGCCTCTGGTTTTAAGTAATTTAACAAAGATGACTTTAAAATATCCAAAAGCAGACTGTTTTGGGTAGGGCATTCAAGACAAGAGATGTTCACAGAATATCTTGTACTATTGAGGAAGCATGATGGCTCAGTGGTTAAAGATGCTGAGCTTGTTAGCGAGAAAACTGACAGCCCAAGTTAGAGACCCGAGCACCATGCAATGGTGAGTTCCGATTCTTTCTCCAGCTCCTGGCCACCTAGCAGTTCAAAAGCATGCAAATGTGAATAGATTAAATAGGTATCACTTCGATGGGAAGGTAACTGTGTTCCATGTGCCTTTTGTGTTTAGCCATGCTGGCCACATGATCATGGTACTTCTTCGGACAATACAGGCTCCTTCAGGCAAGAAACAGAGATGAGTATCATGCCCTGGAGTCATTTTCTTTACCTTATACTATTAGATGAAGCTTTGTGGTGGTATCTCCCCCCCCCCCCCAGGAACATAATAGAGATTTCTGATTGACTGAATAAGTCTATGAATTGAATGGCTCACTTGGCATTTGTAGGAAAGGGAACTCTTCTAACAACTGTTTTTTGTCCAAAATGTTCAAAATCAGTATCAATGTCTGTCTGTCTGTCCATCCATCCATCCATCCATCCATCCATCCATCCATCCATCCATCCATCTATCTATCTATCTATCTATCTATCTATCTATCTATCTATCTATTTCCCTCTCCTTCCCCCCTCCCTCCCCTCCTCTCTCTCTCACACACACACCATGTTCTTCAACAACCAAGCAAGATGGCTTTCAAATATTTGGTGACTGAATGGCTTGTAGTGCATAGTAACCTTGCAGTGTATGCAAGGGAAATGTCACAAGTTGACATTTGTTAATAAGTTTTTTATCAGGATCTGTAATTATGGGGGTAGTGACTCCCTTCACTGGAACAACTATCTGTTTAGGATTCTTCAATTTGGATTCTACATTGAGAAGAAGTTGTATTCAGAGATCTAAATGGTTCCTTCTAGTTTTATGACTCTGAGCTATTAAGTCAAGTTGAAAATGAGTCAAAGTTGAAAAGAATATAGTATTAATAACTGCAAGGAAATTAGCAATATTTTATCCTTTATCAAAATATATATTTATGCCTCTTCTTCAGTCTTTCCTGGTCCTTGGTGCCTTTTTTGAATTATGGTGACCACAATTATGCCAAGAATTCCAGGCATGGTATGATCTGTGCAGCTTGGAGTAGAACCTGATAAAACTTCAGCTTTACAGCTCTGTTGGCAGCTAAACCTTCCATTATATTTTTGGTAGCTGCAAGGCACTGCTGGGTCATGCCTAATTATCACAATTGCCAAGCCATGTATCACTTATCTTGCATCTGGGTTCTTTTACTAAAACTTTACACTTCTGACAAAATTGAATTTTGTCATATTTGGCCATTTTGTTGAACATGTCTTCTGAAGTATTAAACCATCCTTCCCCCCACCTTTGTATAATCTAAAGACTTGATGAGCACATCTTCTATACTTTTGTCTTATACAAAGGTTGGACAGCATTAGCCCACGACAGGATGTTGAGGTAACCCACTGGATAATGTTATTCAACCAGCTGCAAATCTATCTAGTAATTTAGAGAACATCAAGATTACCTTTAAAGACTACTGAAAAGATAGATGACCAAAACAATAATCAGACAAGCATAAGTTAAGCCTATCCAAGAAACAAATTTAAGAAAGTGCCTTAGATGGGTACCTCCCTAATTCACATGAAGATAAAGAAGACAGAGGGAAGCATATTCAACTTGAAATATTCTTTTACTGTAACTATTCTTATAAGAGTACTTTTAGACCCATATGTCACTTGTTCCTTACCCTTGTTCACGTTATAGACTGAGAAGTTGTGTGATCATCTATCCATTGTTCCAGTATTTGAAGAAGGTAGCTACAGTCAACTGTATCAAACACTTCACTTAAGTCTAAATACCTTTTATCCGTAGCATTTCCTTAGTCTAAATCTAGTACATTGTAAAAAAAAAAAAATCCAAGCAAACAAACAAATGAAATGTGATTTGCCTGGTATTACCTATTGTCTATTTCTCAGAGCTGATCACACAATATACTTTGGTGCAATCTAGATGAAGAATTAAGGTTATTCTTCAGAAGGGAGTAAAGTCATGAGTTTAGCAATACTGAAAGTCATGTATCTAGGCACTGGATAAAGGGTTTGTCATCCCCCGTAGCACATAAATCACATTTTACCCCCCCCCCATTCATTTATTTCCTGCAGCAGGTCTTCATTTTGCAACATGTCATATAGCTGAAAAAACAGGAGGGAAAAAAATCTAACAACAATATCAAGGTCATGGCAATCAACAGTGAGATCAAGCAAGGTCTGTGTAGTAAGCCAAGGGTAGTCTGTCATGTATTAGTTTCTTTGAAGTCTCGCTTAAACAAAACAAAACAAAAGCAAAAATAACACCCCTCTCCCTGCATAAGTGAGACAAGTAGTTGCTGCATAGCCTCTACATTGTCAGTCATTTCAAAATGCATGCAGCATCTCAGCCACAGTCTTGCCCCAGGGGGCACTGCTGTGCTACATTTAACATGAACTTCAAGGCTACAAGCGCTACTGTTCCATTTTGAGCTTGGACATACTGAACCAAAATATGACAATACTTTGTTTCTCTTTTATTTTCTCTTCTTTCTTTTCTTTTCTTTTCTTTTCTTTTCTTTTCTTTTCTTTTCTTTTCTCTTCACTTCACTTCTCTTCTCCCTCACCTCCCATCTCTTCTCTTTTTTAATCAAGTTTTCAAAAAAATATTGAAAGACCATCATCCATTTTCATTCATTATCTAACTCCTAATGTACATCACTTTATAACATTAAGAAACTATTTTAATTCACACTACTCTGACATTTGTTGTGATGAAAATTTCTCTGTTGTACACATTAACAACATCAATTTCAGCAAGAGTAAGTTATTTTAAAATAATTATCTCTTTTTGTTTGCTGCTTTCTCAAACATGTATTATTTTTCATACACACTGTAGCTCTTTGGTGTGCATTTCTTTTTTCTTTTTTTTCCAGTGAGAAGTACATCACTCTGCAATGGGAACATACTATTGGTGTTTTTTTAAAAAAAATATAGAGTGACCCTTGTATTAGTAGTATGAGAAATCCCATCACTCAAAGGATGCATCTCCATTCTAATACTGTTATCTTGATTCAAACTCATTCTCCTAGTGCTTCATGGACATGGCAATCTAGTTTGTTTGACAATAATATGGAAACAAGATATGCTTCCTCCTCCTCCTCTTCCTCCCTCTCCCCCTCCCCCCTTCTCCTCCCTTTCTCAATCGAATCTGTAATTCTGACCCTGCTTTCTTTTTAAGTTTGACTAGATGGTGCTAGGAATGCTAGCATTTTAAAGTTATTATTATCTTTAATTTTACACTGCCCTCATTTTTGCAAAATTATTCTATCATTTTTCATATAAAGTGGTTTTCTTAATTATCATATTTTTTTTTTTAGTTTTGCCTTCCTTAAAATCTATCTTTATCTCTTCAATATTTTTTGCTAGACTATTAGCAAGCTTATAAATTACAGGTCTTGGGCTGCTGTTTTGTTTTGTGCTATTGTGTAAATGACATAGCTTAAAATAGGAATTAATTTGCCATTGTACTTGTTTTCTTCTTCTTCTGCATCTTCAGATAGTCAAATGAGAGAAGTCGCTAATAGCTATCAGTTGGTTCTTATGGCAATGTGCCAGGAAAATATTCTCATCCAAATAATTCTGTAAATCAAGACTTGAAATGAAATATTCTGTTTCCATATTGTCTGTCTTATCTTTTTGGCTCAAAAAGCACTAACTGTACAAACCTCTGCTCCAGAAATGTGACATCACAACCTCTCCCTACCAGAATAGCTAATGATGATGGATACTGGGAACTGCAGAGCCATACATTCTATTTCACTGCATTTTTTAAAAAACAGGTTTTTCAGTTTTCATGTTTCTCATCTCTCTTGCTTATATTTTTCCCATGTAAGTAACTTAGTAATTACAATAGTGATAATAGGGACAATAGTGATCCTGTTATCACAAAGTAACACTGACATTTGAAAATTCTATCTCTTAGATATGACCAGATTTAGTTTTTCATCCCATGGCCACCTTGCTATTTCAATACAATACAATAGTAGAGTTGGAAGGGACCTTGGAGGTCTTCTAGTCCAACCCCCTGCCTATACCGTTTCAGACAAATGGCTATCCAGCATCTTCTTAAAGACTTCCAGTGTTGGGGCATTCACAACTTCTGGAGGCAAGCTGTTCCACTGATTAATTGTTCTAACTGTCAGGAAATTTCTCCTCAGTTCTAAGTTGCTTCTCTCCTTGATTAGTTTCCACCCATTGCTTCTTGTTCTACCCTCAGGTGCCTTGGAGAATAGTTTGACTCCCTCTTCTTTGTGGCAACAAATTTCAGATCTATACATAGCTACTTAAAATTAAATTTTATTGAATTCATTAGTACTTACTTCAGAACAAATATTTATGACTGGACTGTTTAAATATAAGATTCAGTTTTATGGAAAAGCCATTTCAAGTTATTGGTTTTCTTTAATATAACTTACTCTGGGTTCAATAGCAAGATTATATATCATACAGGTATGTATGAATATATGTATGGATGTACGGATGTATGTATATGCATATGTATATGTATACACACACAAATACACATTCATATCAATACAACTAATACTAAAGTCTAAAAGTCTGCTGAAGTGAACTATACTCCATGTAAATTTATGCCACAATGAACTTCTCTGTCTTTAGGGCAGCATTAGATTTTTAATGTACTTTTAGTGCAATAGACATAAATTGTGTTAGAGGCACTTTTAGAGGTACAAGACATCTCTGAAATTCTTATATTTTCTACAATTAAAAACTGGATATTAAAAAAGATGTCCAGCATTGGAAGTTTGTTCTAATAATGTAGATTATTTAAAAAAAGAATAATCTTAAATGCTGACTCTGTAAACTGCTTAGAGAGCACTATGAAGCAATATATAAGTTTACGTGCTATTGGTATTTCTGTATTCACTTACAAGCAAATAAAGCCCACTAAATTGAATTCTTATTGTTATATGTGCATCTTAATTGTCTTTAAGGGTACATTATTTACAACTAGTGATTGGGGAGAGACCAAAAGTACCTCAGTGAGACAGACAGAAAAGCGTGGGCTCTGACGTAAAAGCCATGTCTCACATAAATTCTGGCTGACAAAATTATCATATTACATATTTGTTATTTTTTACGATTTTGATAACAACATCTGACCATAGCATAATGAAAATCTTTATGCTTCAACATGGTACAAAAGAGGGAAGAATGATTAAAGGCTTTAAGTCTCTTTTTCCCATCTCTTTATATTTATAATTCAGTTTTTGATGTCAACATTTCAGAATGTGGACGCAATAAATCTAGTTAAATATTGTTGTTACTATCCTTGTCTTTGCAACCAGAAACCATGTTCATTTAAATATAGACCAAATTGAGGCCAATGTAAGCCTCAGTTACTCAACTGGGTTCTTCTATTCAGATCTAATAACGATATGAAAGTCAGTTGATTCCCTCAAAGAGTCCTGAAAGGCAGAGCAGAAAGATGAACAGCAATTGGGGCCTAAGGCCAATTGATTAGAAGAAGGGAAAAGTCCACTCCTTGGAAGATGGTAGCATCTAGCTGACCTTGGCTAATCTCAAACCCCAAAGTAGGTTGTCTCTGGTTATTACTTGGTTGGGAAATGACCAAGAAATCCCAGAGCTGTAGGTGAGACTTGAAAGTAAAAAAAAAAAGAATCCCAAAAGTGCCCAATCATTTTGCAATACTGCCAAAAAGGCCTTATAGATAAAGTCATCAGGATCTGCTTGAGGGGTTCCTTTCCTTTTTACTACAAGAATATTTCGATTGAATTAAGAGTGGGAAAGAAAACACTAAAACAGTTTAAGTGAAGAATCTGGAAAAATAGACAATATACACTGTATAAAGTTCATACTCTTTCTAGCAGGAGTGTCCTTATGGGGTATCAAAAAGGCTAACATAGCAGCCTCACCTTCATGATTGAAGCCAGGGACCCCCCCCCCCAAAAAAAGGGTGGGGTTTCAATTGCTTGGATGCAGCCACCATCTTGGATTACTTACCCCCCCCCTCCCCAAATGTTTCCTAGGACTATTTTTTAGCATACAATATATCTGTTCCATTTGTACAAAAATAAAACAAAACTTTTATTTAGCTAGCAAGTTTTCATTTCTTCATGATTTTCCCAGAAAGTATGGATTAATCTAGATGGAGAAATTTCATCCAGTGATAACTGAAATGTTTTCCTTGCAAAATAAAGTTCCTAATTGTTTAGCAATTTAGATTAAAAATACCCTCTCTATTAATGGAATAAAAAAGAAGCACAAAAGAAAGTGATGCATTAAATTCTGGCTTTCACCCTAAATGATCGGTAAGTGAAAAGTGAAGTTAAACATGAACAAGTGATATACTTCAGCTACATATAAAGAAATATTACTTTATAGCAGATTATACGGGCATAATGATACATGGCACTATTTTCTTTTACACTGCCTCCCCTGCCTGTCATTGCCATTTGAACTACCCATCCTTTCCACCACGATCAATCCTTTGAAAGTCACCCAATTCTGTGATGAGGAGTTTTGAACAGGAACAACCAACAGTTCCCTAGTGAGATTACCATGTGGTAGAACTTGATGAATGAAAAGCAAGTTAGTTGTGGCAGGGTAGCAGAAAACAGAGACAGAAAAATGCTGGGCTGATGCTGATGGCTGCTAATCCAACATCTCCCAAACAGGGTGCATTCTAAATTTTGTAAACTGACCTCATGAAAGCTTTTACAAAGCCAGGGTTTTGTTTGCTTTTCACTTGTAAGGGCTCAAGTCCTTTGCACTAGATGTCAGCTGGAACAGCCAGTTTAGAAATCCCAATCAGTGCAGTAGGAAGGAAGAGCAGTTTCTGTACTCCTTTGTGTCAGAATTTCAAGACCAAACAAAGTGGAGTGAAAAATACCACTCAGATATACAACTGTGGAATGGATAGGCTGCTTTGGTCAGTCAGCTCCTAGCTGCTTCAATTTACCAAGAACAAATACTGCATGAGTTTTATTTCCAGGATACCTAAAATAGCTGAGCTGCAGCCTGTGCTCCATTATTGCCTTAGTTTGCAACAAAAGAGCTAACTTGCATTTTAGCAACCACTTCTTTGCAGCCAGATCAAACTCATTCCCTCTAGATATGTATCTCTCAAAAGGAAATTTGCCAATCTCAGATAACAAATTATAGTGCAATTTAATACTCACAGTTTATAGCTACTTCAAGACCTAGGGAGAAAAATCATCTTTTTTTTCTCTCTTTCTCAGCTTATTTTGTGCAGAATAATGGCAATTGGACCAGATCTCTGCCCTGATTGCCATTTTGGTGAACCTTTTGAAATGCCAAGATCTCTGAGTGGCACGGTTTTTGGCTATTTTGACATTCTTTATTTTATCATCGTCTCTGCCTCTGCCCACCTATGCGGTTGAGAAAAAAAATGTTCTCAATGAATTATTTCCCTTTCCTTTCTCTTATTATTCTGAATATTTTCTGTTATAGGATAAGATCAGTCAGGGATGCTAATCCTAACCTTAAATTCGTCTCCTACTTCATAACATTTATTTGTATTTGATTCAGAAAAAGAAGTCAGTCTCCTTCAAGACATATGTTAAACATATCTTTCCAAATTTAAATTTGGATATTTCTTGAATGATATACACTGCTGGAGGTTCTGTACCTTTGGATTCTGAAGCAAATTCAAGGCTGATTCTGGGTTTGTGGAATATCTTACCAACACGAGTGCCTTCAGGTTTGTATTGCACTTACTTCAACAAATCACCTATGTAGCTTTCTGACAATTAAAAAGGCTATGGGTCAGTGTTGGATTCAATTTTTTTTTACTACTGGTTTTGTGGGCATAGCTTGGTTGGTGTGGCAGGGGAAGGATACTGTAAAATATCCATTCCCACCACACTCCAGGGGAAGGTTACTGCAAAATCCCCATTTCGTCCTGCTCAGCTGGGACTCAGGAGGCAAATAATAGATGGGGGTGTGGTCAGTCAGAGGTGGTATTTATTGGTTTTCCAAACTACTCAAAATTTCCCCTACTGGTTCTCCAGAACTGGTCAAAACCTGCTGAATACCACCTCTGCTATGGATAGATCTGAGTAGAAAACATAAAACAGTTAGCAATAATAACACTAAAGGAAAATAAATAAATAAATAAATATTTATTTCTTAGCCGCACCCTCTCCCGAAGGACTCGGGGCGGCGTACAATGAAACATATGAAATAAATATGTGGACAGAACAAACATATAACAGAGACATATACCGAGACATACACAAGGAGGAGGTTGGCTGATAAATAAAACAATTAAAATACAGTATTTAAAAACCCCTAGATAATTAAATATAATTAAAATACCCAGTAAAAACCCGTCAGGAGCGATATGGTTAAATCAAAGTTGAGCCAGGCCAGCTGCTTGGAAAAGGTGGGTCTTAAGCTTAATACGAAAATCTTGTCTTCTTATCTGACTTCAAGGAATAGTTCTTTAGTTAAGACTAAAATGCAATATTTCATTTTAAGTTAATCAGAAACAATTTTGTGAGGAAGAGGAAGTCTTCTCAGGGAGCAAAAAAATTCAAGTAAGTTCAGTTATGTGGTAGCAACCATTGTATTGATATTTTTAACCAACCGCATCCCCAGATATTCTTATTGCTAGATTTTATTTTATTTATTTATTGAATTTATTTGACAACCATCTCTCCGCAAGGTGACTCTAGATATACATATTGTAGCACTTAATTTAATATTGTCTCTCATCTATTTCATTTATTTTAGATTTCTTTGTTATTCAGCTCTGCCATTTTCTGTTAATGTCAAATTTGAAAACTGTTCTTTGTTATGAGGAAGTATTTTGACTAGGTTAACTCAGAAGATAATTGAAATGAACGAGGCATTCCAAAATAGACTCCAATTTTCTTTCCTAATGAAACAGAGTACTTTAAGACACAAATTTCAAAGATATGCAAGCTACACGCTACCTATCCATTTTTAAAAGCAACTTGAAAATGCAATGCATAAATATATTCAATATAGAAATCAAATGCATTACAATAGATACAAATATTGATACATTTTCTCTATTTTTAAAAGATGCCTAATGTTCCTTATTTGGAATGTTGAATGATTATTCATTTATGGTCATTGACACAAACATAGTCTTTAACTTAATGTTCATTCACTTAATGACAGTTTGAATTAAAGATGAATAGGGGAAAGGTGCTTTATGGTCTGTAAAATTCAACATTAACAGAAAATGAGAGGGTTGAATAACAATAAAATCTAAAATAATATTTAAACAGATAAGACTAAATGAATTAAATGCTATTATGTGCATATCTAGTAATAAGGCTATCAATTCAGATGGTGATAAAAAATCAACAAAGGAGGATGCATGGAGCTACTTCTTCCTATCTGATGAACTGAGAATTTCAGCTCCATGCAAGCAGGCAGAAACTCTGTGCAAGGAGGCATGGAGTTGAAATCCATCAGCAGGAAGCTCTTTCAGCCAGCCTCCAGAAACAAGGAGAAATTGAAACCCAAGCAGAATTTTCAACCCCTGAGTTGAGAGGCAGCAAGATAAGATAAGGAGTATGGTGTGTCACACAAGGCTTTCTGCTCAGGAACTGAAAATTCTGCTGAAATCAGGAAATTCAGGAAAATTCCCTGATTTCAGCAGGGAGAATTTTCAGCTCCTGAAGATCCAGGTTATAATAGAATAGAATAATAGAGTTGAAAGGGACTTTGGAGGTCTTCTAATCCAACCTCTTGCTTAGACAGGAAACCCTATACTATTTCAGACAAATGGCTATCCAACATCTTAAAAACTTCCAGTGTTGGAGCATTTACAACTTCTGGAGGCAAGTTGTTCCATTGATTAATTGTTCTAACTGTTAGGACATTTCTCCTTAGTTCTAGGTTGCTTCTCTCCTTGATTCATTTCTACCCATTGCTTCTTGTCCTGCCTTCAAATGCTTTGGAGAATTGCTTGACTCCCTCTTCTTTGTGGCAACCCCTGAGATATTGGAATACTGCTATTATGCCTCCCCTCGTCCTTGTTTTCATCAAACTAGACACACTCGGTTCCTGCAACCGTTCTTCATCTGTTTTATGCCTCCAGTCCCCTAATCATCTTTGTTGCTCTTCTCTGCACTCTTTCTAGAGTCTCAACATCTTTTTTACATCGTAGGGACCAAAACTGGATGCAGTATTCCAAGTGTTCCCCCCCCCCTTTTTTTTTGAAGATGGGAACTATATCAGCTCTTTTCCAGTCCTGTAGCAGTTCCCCGGCGCTCCAGGATCTCCAGGTTTTCTCCTACCTCCCTGAGGTATTTGGTTTGGTTTGGTTTGGTTTTATTGGACTTATATGCTGCCCTTCTCCCAAAGGACTCAGGGCGGCGTACAACATAAAAACATACATGACAAAAGTTGAAAAAGATTAAATAGGAAATCCAATAACCTTCAATTGACAAATTAAATCGAATTTAGGATTAAATTAAAATTAACAATTTAAAATTAATAATTTAATTTATTGTATTCATTCTATTTAATTCTATTTATTCTATTCATTCTATTTAATTTATTCTATTCATTCTATTCTATTTGCATTCCTTGCCTGGCATTTGCACATTTAACAACCCATGATATCTCTTAAGGACAGCAGCCAGGAGTACAAAGTTTGCTAAATGAAATGCTTCATGTTAAATGAAGCAATCACAATTTTGCACTATGACTGAGATTCTGATCCCAAATGTTGTCATAAGTTGACTTCTAAAGAAAATATGTGCATATTTTTATGTGACATTCAAATTTTTGTGTCATGTAAATTTTCAATATATTTTTTTCTTTGTAATATATGAAGAAGCTGTCAGCAGTGAATACAGTTCACACTTTTAAATATTATTCCATCCAACAAATATGATTATTCAATCATTAGAACTTTATATTTATCTATTTTTAGTTGAGGAACCAAACTTCACATTTATTGAATATAGAGAAAAAGCAGAAATGAATCTGAGAGGTGGAAATAATTTTGGAATGGATTTTTTTTTCTAATTCTGGGTGTGCTTGATGAATTGAGTAAACAGTCAGTTCTGAATTTGTTTTCTTCAATGGCAGATTTTAATGCTATAAAAAACAAATATGCATAAGGAAATATGGAAGAGTGACAGTAGAGTACATCTTTCCTTCTTTCCTTCTTTCCATCTTTCCTTCTTTCCTTCTTTCCTTCTTTCCTTCCTTCCTTCCTTCCTTCCTTCCTTCCTTCCTTCCTTCCTTCCTTCTTCCTTTCTTTCTTGAGTCAGCCAGATTCTAAATTTAACTTTTGTTTTTTTTAGATGATATATTCAAATTTGGCCAAGTCTAATTCAAGGGTATAATTTATTTAGTTAAATGTGCTAGAAGGGATTCAACTGGGAGGAGGAAGAATGTGGTTGGTGGAGGTAGAGAATTGGTCTTTCTTCTTTTCACGTTTTCCCATTCCAGGTTAGACTTGTAGTTAATAGGGCATGGAGGCTACATTTCAGACTTTATTTGAACTAGAAAGGCTCCCATATGCAATTAAAATGGGACAAATGTCATGTGACCTTGCCTTAGCTATTTTTATCCCACTACTTGAGCTTTTCTTTCTTCCATTCAGTTGTGTCCATTTCTTGGAGAACTGCCATTTTTCATGTTAAGTTTTTTTCAGAAGTAACTTGCCATTGTCTCCTTCTGAGAGGAAGTGATTGTTCCAAGATCACCCAATTGGCTTGATGCTCATAGTGCAACTAAGACCCATGATCTCCTTGTTTTAGCCTGATGCCTTAATCTAAACCTTTCTTAGATTTCGGATATTATAAATTCTAAACTAGTAACTGGGAATCTGTCAATGAAAAAAGTGCATTTGTCTGGTAAGTACTTTGGAAAACTGGCTTACCCAAGATTTTCTCAGATAAACTAAATAGTAAGACAATACACAAGGGACAATGTACTCCAATAGAACCTTAGTTCAGTATTTTCATGGCTTCTGAAATATTCAGAGAGAAGTTGTTCACACTATTATGAAAGAGAAGCAATAGTATATAATTACATATATTTATATAATTGATATCCCATGCTCTTATGCTTACAGTTACATGTTTATTTCTATAATTGACAGAATGGATTTTTTTTTAATTACTCAACAACTGGATAGATTTTTTTTTGTAAATAAATGTTTCTACAATATAAATATTCCTATGTATATAATATTTTATATTTATTTTATAATTTATAATTATAATTTCTATAACTGACAGACAGCTTTGGAACTTTTTCATTATTCAACAGCTTATAGAATTATTTTTGTAAATAAATAATCATGCAAAGATTGATCTATGTTTCCAGGATGAAGAATATAGATGAAATATAAAGATAGAACCACACATAAAAGAGTAACAGCTCATTTAAATAACTTGAATTATACCAGAATTCCAAAATTACTTATAAATGCCCTAATGCATGTAAGAAAAATAATTTAAAAACTGATGTTTAGATATAAAGCTGGCTTCCCTACAGGGTGGGTACTACATAAATTAATGAAACCCAATGAAAAGGTTATTTCTAGTATTTCTAGGAAGTGGGGGGAAGGCTTCAGGTGACTGATTTTAATGAATGGCAGAGTGATTTGGAAAAAAAAAAAGGTCCAGTTATAATTGAAAAGCCCAACACAGCAATATCTGCTCAAAAATAAGTCCCTCTGAATACAGTAACATTCATTATTTTTAAGCTCAGTTAATTATCAGTGGTGCATACCATCCTATTAGACTCTTTGAACCTAGGGCATGTTCACTGCACTTTTAAATGATTCTGCTATATAATCATTCCAGACTGATTTAAATTGGTTTAAGACAAGTATTCCAGGAAATGATGATTAGTGAATAAATTATATATAGATAGAAGATAGATAGATGATAGACAGATGATAGATGATAGTTAGATAGATAGATAGTTAAATAGTTAGATAGTTAGTTAGATAGTTAGATAGTTAGATAGTTAGATAGTTAGATAGTTAGTTAGATGATAGATAGATAGATAGATAGATAGATAGATAGATAGATAGATAGATAGATAGATAGATAGATGTGGTGGTTTTCCATTTTTTTTACAACCGGTTCGCTCGTGCTTGTGTGCGGACATGTGACACTTTTGTGCATGCGCAGAAGCATCTGGATGGGTGGGTGGAGCCTCCCACCACTGCCACTACCAGTTCGCCCAATCTGGGCTGAACTGAGAGCAACCCACCTCTGATAGATAGATAGATAGATAGATAGATAGATAGATAGATAGATAGATAGATAGATAGATGGATGATAGATAGCAATGGTGGGTTTCCATTTTTTTACAATCGGTTCGCTCGTGCTTGTGTGCACACATGTGACACTTTTATGCATGTGCAGAAGCATCTGGGTGGGTGGGTGGAGCCTCCTACCACTGCCACTACCGGTTCGCCCGATCCGGGATGAAATGGGAGTAACCCAATTCTGATAGGTAAGTAGGTAGGTAGGTAGGTAGGTAGGTAGGTAGGTAGGTAGGTAGGTAGATAGATAGATAGATAGATAGATAGATAGATAGATAGATAGATAGATGATAGATAGATAGCATAAACTGAATTTATATATACAGATTACAGAATCAAAATGGCCAAACTCAACCACAAACGGCAGCTTTAAAACTTTAAAAATTATTTCTCACTTCCATATGTGTCTCTAAGAGCTATTTTCACCAAGAATGCTATCATTGCACAATGTTTATAACATTTATATGTAAGTTTTTTTTTTATTTCAAGAACAAAGAAACTACCTTTTTCTTTTTGGAAGTTCCTGCCTTTTCCTGGATTTAGGTTTAATTATATACTATTTCAAAAACCCACCGATCTTAAGAAACTGGAAACAGTGCACCCTTGAACTTATTAAAATGAAAGAGCCCAATATCCATCGTAAAATTAGATTTGCAAGAGTCTGAGGAATCCTGTAGTTGCCTCAATGAATTACATTAAAGGTGCCTGCTTTAATGATCAAAACATTCTTTTCCCTTCTTATGAGAAGGATGTATTTGTATCCCTCTGCATTCCAAAATAAGTCTTATAGATACTTTTCAAACTGTCCATACCTTTGTATTATTTTTTTACTGAATTAGTTGAAATTATAAATTCATAGACATTTTGCCTATAAGTGTACATGTACTAGATTTGTGTGGACATTTTTGCCTTTTTTCTTTCAGAAAATAAACAACTCCTGAGAGTAGAGTAGATTCAGGGATTAACTATAGATTAAGTTAGACTATGCTAGAATATGTTAGTCTAGGTTTTAACTAATGAGGTATTGCAGTTTGTCCTCAGAGGTTGAAGACAATCATGGTGACCACATAGACAAATTTTCTGCATGATGATCTGTGCCTCATCTGGTCTTTCAAGTCTTCCAACACTGATGTCATTGCCACTGTAGCTGACTTCATCCTTGTTGGTCATCATCATCTTCTCTTTCTCAGCATTGGAGCCTTTGTCAGAGAGTTAGTCTTTGCATAATACATCCAAAATGGTTTTATGACTATTGTGATTTTATGTTGTGAACTACTTGGAGTAATTTTGTAATTTGGCAAGATTAAAAAAAACAACCTGTGATGAAATAAATACCTTATTCCATGCCATCATCTAAAATATGTAACTTAGTATATTCTGGAAGACATTTATGAACTATGGTAGTTAGGTATGCTTATTATCTGATAAAGAACAATATTTCCAAGAACTTATGGTGACTAATACCGTAACTAAATCTCAGAAGAAATTTTAGCTGAAGGTAATGCTGCTCATCCATTTCTGGCAAATGATCTTATGGTAATTGTTCCTATAGTTTATCTTAGCCATATAAACAGTATCATAACGTTTGCCTGGGTATTTGATACTTTTCATTTACTATATGAAGCTTTGAAAGAAAACATGTTGTAGATCTATTATCTAGGATTGGAATAGGTAATGTGCCTATCAGTTTTAATTTCTTCTCCAATGTTAAATTTCTGCTATTTGAAATGAGAACATGAATGTTTATAGAGAAAACAACTTTTGCTGATTTACCTGCTAAATGTAGGTAAAAGTCTAAGGTTTTTTCCCCCACTCTCTCTTTGCCAAAAAATAATCTCAAACACTCCAAACAAGCAAACAAAAATAACAAACATAATATAAATCATTTCATTGAGATGGGAAAGAGAAACCTATCCAAAGCTGATAGCAACAAATACACTGAAATGAAAACTAAAAATCAATGTTTATTTTTGAATCCCAAGAAAGAGGAAAACATCACTTTCCAAAACTATTGCATTTGCACATTGAACCATAAATCATAAAACAGCAGTGAATTTTATAATATATACATTTTGATTCACAACTATTTGGAGTTTGACAATTTGGTGCTAGAACTCTAACTCATTTCCCCAGGGGTTCAGCTGTGTTTCTCCTGAATATTTCTCAGTGGGGGAAAGAGGGGAAAAATAGGAAAACCAGCCAGCAAGTCTTCTTTATTACATATTTCACAATTTATGGGGAGAATTGACTGTGACAAAGGTATTATTTCAACAAGAGGTCTCTACTACATAGCTCTCATTGATGGCCCATAAAAAAGACTTTTCCCCAAATCTCTGAATGCAGGATAATGTTGAAAACAGATGTTGTTGCTTAGTCACTAAAGAAGTTTATAAAATAATATTTATAACTGAGTTATTTATGTAAGGATGGAAATAAAATCAATTTTTCTCAAGAGATCCCTTACTTGTCCTCTAAGTTCCAGAGAGTGAATGAGCTATTTCACAGATGAAGAACTTAATACTGAGATAAAAAAAGTGGGAATTAGAATGGGAAGAAAAACAAAGGACAGGCAATTTCCCAGGACAAATAAAGCTTCCCACTGGCATTGTTTGTCTATTTTAAAATAATTGTGGTCATGACTGCAAGTACTTGGAGGCTGTGGTAGTGGTTGGCAGCTTCTGTACTCATTTAAAGGCTTAGCATTTTGGATGGTAATGGTAAAGAAGGAGAAATCGTATTTCCTTCCCAATTATTTTCTGGAAACATGCTCAACACTGATAAATGATTGCAGAAAGAAACATGCTTTGTCCAAGCAAATTTGCAGCATGATTAAGGATTCTCTGCAGTGTACAGAGAAGCTACGTACATGGTTCAACATAACACACCACAGTGACATGTGTGTGCAGGTGTGTTTGTGCCTTTGAACAGGGGTGGGCTTCAAAAATTTCAGCAATGGTTGGTGGGTGAGTGTGGCCATGGTGGGTGTGCCATAGTTGGCCTCCTGCACCATGGTGGGAGGAGGGTGTTTTCTCCTTTTCCAGACTCTGAAGGCTTTCCTCGAGCCTCTGGGTGGGCAAAAACTTCTTCCCCCGGGTTCCAGAGGCCCATTTCCGGCCTCCTGGAACTTCCAGGAGGCCCGTTTCCCCTCTCTCCCTAAGCCTCCGTGTGGGCCCTGCAGTTACCTCACATCCAAAATGGGCCGCTTGGAGACTCCTGGGAGGGGAGGGGCAGGGTGGGCAGGGCCAGCCAAGGGTGGGATTTGGAAGTTCTCTAAACTGGCCATAACATTAGCAGCCAACCCCTGCCTTTGAATCAGTTTTGATCTATTATAACTGCCTGGATTAGTCTTTGCAATACTCTTGGCAAGATTTCAGAAGTGATTTGCCATTGCCTGTTTCCTAGGACCAAGTGAGAATGACAGGCACAAGTTTATCCAGCTTTGTACCTAAAGCAAAACTGGAACTTACACTCTTTCCAAAACCTGTAGGTGTCTTATAAGTGAAGAGATTATCATTTTCTGATAAACTGCCTTATTTTATTTATTTATGTATTTATCAGATACATACACCACTGTTCTAAGAAAAGACATTCATCAGTTGATAAAAACAAAATGCTTTCATAAAACGTCTTCAATCCAGTCATTGCTACAAATAAAACACAGAATGCAAAATGTGGAGACAAAAATAAACCTATAATTGCCCACATTTTGTGACCACAATTGGGGCCAGCAACTTTTATCACTAAGAGATGTGGTTGTTAAATGGGAGATCACAGGATCATGTCTGTGCCATCCCTGCCTTTTGGAATGCTGCCTGCTCCCTTTTCAGTGCTTGTATAGGCAGGTCAAAAGTGACAAGAATAAACAGTTTCACACCTATGACTTTTCTTTGTCTCCTAACTATTCCCCAACCCTTTGGAATGCTCACCTTAGTGCTGGAACAATAAAGGAATTGTTTGCATTTATATTCATCAGAGAAGAAGTGATTGCAAGAGAGTAAGCAGGAACACAATTTTTGTATGCTAGGGGGAGTGGCAGCTAGGATAAGGATGAAAGAAAAGCTGTGTTTGGCTGATGCATCTATTTTATATTATCTTGGGAAGTTTGTTTTGATAATGAATATCAAAAAACAAAAGAAGAGAAGGAGAATAAAACAGATAATTTTGACTCATTTTATGTCAGGCTAATTGAGATAGGAACTTTGTGATGAATAGTTGGTTCAGCTCTCAGAATGAAGAGGCCATCAGATAAAGTTTCTGAATCAATTAAATGCATTGCTTGCCACTGCTTAATCACTTAGTGAACATTAATAATATAATGTCTCAACACAGAAGATACATTGGAAACAATTAATTAGAAAGCTGATCTTTTCTCCCTGCTAGATTAAAAAAGACTTATCATGTAAAGGATAGAACTAATCATAAAAAATTAATCCTAAAGGTTTCTACCAATGTGTTTGCCTGCATTGTTGATATAACACCTTGTATCACAGCTTTCATCAAACTCTCTCCCTTTTTTGTCACCAAGTATTCCCCTGATAAATTCCAAAATATGAGACAATATAAAGCAAATGTACAATAAATGGGCCATATTAATTTTTTTATGTTATCTACCTTGTTAGCAAGTACAGCCAGATTGGAACAGTGAATCAAACATTAATATCTTAGAACATTTCTTCATACTGATTGCCTACTGGCTTTTATTTCAGACATAACACACACTTAACTCGATTTATCCTGTGAAAATCTGAATTATCCTAAAATAGGGCTCTATTGCATTTATTTTTTACACTAGACAAATTATATTTTTCTTTGATAGTAATCATATTGGGGCTGTTAGCTAATAGACAATGAATCAGACAATTGTTGAGTAGTTCCTGACAGTGGCAGGTAAGGGATAATAATCATCAATTTGTTGACTTACTTTAAAATCTTCGTAATCTTATCTCTGTAAATCTCCATGCTTCTTCCCCAAGACAGACCACCTACAACATTTTTCCTTCGATTGTGTCTGATTCTCCGAAACCACTTGGACAGGGCCCTATAATTTTCTTGGAAGAGTTGCCATTACTACCTTCCTAGAACTGTGATTGGCTCCAGGTCACCCAACTGGCTTTGTGCCTAAGGTGGGACTAGAACTCATAGTCTCCCAATTTCCAGCCTGATGCCTTAACTACTACACCACACTGACTTTCACTTACATTTTCCAGAGGAAATATCCTCACCGTGATGGCACCATTTCTGTGCCAGACCACTGTTGAGAAAAGCTGCATCAAGTGATTCTACAGCAAAGAAGAACATCTCTTGTGGAACATTTTATATCACAAAGAGAAGATATATGCCTGCAGAAGGACTTCCATTGGGTTTTCTGTCTATATGGCCATTTCTACTTTGAGTGCCTGAGTAATAAGAATATCATCTGATAACCAAAGGCAGGTGGTGGTGATGTTTTTTGTGTGGCTCAGAGGAACCATAACATTCTGGAATATATTTCGCAAGGTAGCTATTCATACCTTGGTTGTGTCCAATTTTCTTCTATAGATCTATTTCTCTCCTCTCTTCCCAAGTACATGGTTTAAGCTCAATGGTGGGCTCAGAAGTGTCCCAAAATATGAACAGAGCCTTTTATTTCCCTGCTTCTACTTCATTGCATTCTCTATACCCACACACATTTCAGAAAAGCAGTGATGTTATCCCCAGCAACAACAGCCCCACTAATTACTATCTCTGGAACAATTGTTTGGTCCATGAGATATACACCAGTGACCTGCAATTCACCCAATTTCAGAAGAAGTAAATAGTCACCAATCAGATGTGACAGCAACAATTCTGCCAAACTTGTTTCTGAAGCACAGTAAGCAGAAAATTATGAGGACATAATTTTCCTAGTTTCCTTTCTCTAGCCAATCATAAAATCTTCCCCATATCTTGAAATACTCCGATTCCTCTTTATCCTTTATTTTCATTGTCAACCTATTCATCTCTGCACAATCTAATATCTTTTTTACTCTCTCTTCATCTGTTGGTAGCTTATTTAATTTCCAATTTGGGGCAAATACTGCTGTATAATCAAATAGGTATCCCTTTTCTTGAATTTCTCTGGGATAATACCTAGTAAAAATATTTCTGGTCTAAATTCTATTTCTTGTTGTAACATTTTCTTTAACCATACTCTTATCTTTGTCAAGTATTTCCTTGCTTCTGCACATATCCACCACATATGATAATAGGAACCTATTGCTTGTTGACACTTCCAACATTTCACTGATTTGTCTTTAAACATCTTTGCTAACTTTTCCGGTGACATGTGCCATCTATAAAACTTTTTGTATAAGTTTTCTTTGTAAGCTGTTGACATGGTTAATTTATAGTTCCATTCCCATAGTTGTTCCCACTTTTCTAACTCGATCGTGTGACCAAAATTCCTTGCCTAGGTTATCATTGTATCTTTAACTACTTCTTCTTCTAGCCTAGTTCTTAGTAAATAGCCATATAGTTTCTTAATTATTTTTTCTTCTGTTCCCAGAAGTATCTTATCCAACTCCGAACTTCCTAAGTTAAAACCATATTCCTTTTATCTTTTTCATATCTTGATTGTATTTGCAATTGTGAAAACCATCCTATATTAATCCCTTGTTTTTCTAATTCTTGTTTTTGTTTTAGTTCCCCCTTTCTGTTAAGCTACCTTTGTATCTAATGATATTTTCCATACTACTAATATTTGGATGTGTCAATGCTTCCATTATTGAAAGCCACATTGGTATTTCTAAATAGTGTTTCCCTTTCATTCTTTCCCATATTGTTAACAATCCATTCCTTACATAAAGTCTTTGAAAATAGTCATGTGCCTCACTTTTACCATACCACAAAAAAGCATGCCAACCTAGTTGTAAATCATGACCTTCCACTGTCAATAATCTTGTATTACTCAGTAAGAACCATTCTTTCATCAAAGCTAATCCCGCTGCTTGATAATACAATTCCCAATTTGGTAATCCAAATCCATCTCGAACTCTTGCATCTTGAAACATTTTTATATTAATTCTTGCTTTTTTCCCACTGCCATATATATTTCCCCACTATTTTATTCATGCTTTCAAAGTATTTTTCTCTAGTTTTATTGGTATTGTTTGGAATAAGTATAGCAGTCTTGGTAATATCTCTACTACTGCTATTCTTCCCATCAGTGATAACTGTAGGTTTTTCCATCTTTCTAGATCTATTTTTATTAGTTTTCTCACCTTATAGTAATTATCCTCCTTCAATTGAATACCCAAATATTTCACTTTTTTCACCAACTGTGTGTCCAATTTCCCCATCAACTCTCTTTTCTGTTTTTCTGTCATATTTTTCACCAGAATCTTTGTTTTACCTTTATTAATCTTCAAGCCCACTACTTCTCCATATTCTTCGATTATTTCAACTAGTTTTGGCCCTGTTTCTATTGGATCTTCCATAATAAACACCAAATCATCTGTGAATGCTTATAACTTATATTCTTCTTTCTTGACCCTCATCCCTTTTACCTCTTTATTTTGTCATATTTGTCTATCAAAATCTCTAGTGTCATTATAAATAATAATGGCGATAGTGGACATCCTTGTCTAGTTCCCTTCATGATCTCTATGTTTCCTGTCATCTCACCCTTTACCATTACTTTTGCCGATTGGCTATTGTATATCATCTTGATCATACCCATAAATCCCTCATCAAATCCCATCATTTGAAGTTGCATTATCATAAATTGTCAGTTCACATTATCAAAGGCCTTTTGTGTGTCCAGAAATAACAATGCCATTTGCTTCTCTGGGTGGGCTTCATATACTCTAGTGTGTTCAATATAAATCACATATTGCCTCTGATCTGCCTCTTAGGGAGAAGGGTAGCAGAAATTTTGAGTAGTTCAGAGCACTGGAAAATACCACCTCTGGCTGGCCCCGCCCTCCCAATCCTGTCATTTCCTGTCCTATACACCCTTGTTTTTTTTTAGCTCAGCTCATTTGCCTGCCAGAGCAGATTGTCCTGCCTCAGCTGAGCTAAAAAAACAGCTCACCTCCCTAGTGCTGACACCAAGGGCTGTCTTTGTGTGTTGTGCATGCATGCAGGTGAAGTGCAAGTGTGTGCGCAAAGTGCTCTCTCTCTCATAGAACTGGTATTTCGAATCCCACCACTGACCTGGATGATTGAGAACCTTCATAGACACAAAATGGAAATGTTGCCAAACATTGCTAAATTGATGCTGACTATTCAGACACTAGTTCACACTCTCTACTCTCACAATGATTACACTGGAATGAATCAATTGAATGCCTATGGGTTGGGTAAGATATAAAGGGAATTCCATAAGTCTAAGATGAAATAGTTTTTATTGTGACTGGAAACAATATATTCCTCACATTTGCTAGCTCAATTTCATCTGCATTCTCAGATATAGGTGCTGCCAGGTTTGAGGAGAAAAATAAATTGTAGTGATACTCTCCACCTTGGACTCTCTGATGATTGTGACTTTTCACTTATTGGATGCAGAATTACTCTTTTTGAGTAGGTCTACTCATCTCCCCCTACTTATTTCATAGCTTTTATAAGCAATACATTTTGGGCTTTAATTGTTAAGGAGCTGGCTGGCCCTGTCCGCAATTTAGAAAATTCACTAATTTTCTCCCAATACCTTCACAAGATTCTGCTTCACTATGATGAAAGTTCAATGAATCAAAATGCTAACACAGCAATGGTTTGTTGGAACTAATACATTTGTTCACTCTTCCCCACTTACAGATTTTTGAACATGATTTTTAAGGCAAAAAAATATTGGTGAGTTATATGTTAGTACGAAGTATGGATCATGAGTATTGTTTTGCCGCAGTAGATTTTGTTGGGTTACACAATTTCATTTGAAGAATACAGTTTAATCTAAAATATTTAGATCTGAGAACTACAGAGTTCAGTGCAATTTAGTTTATCCTCGAGGCAACTTGGCGGCAAACAAATTAATAATTAAATGAATTGTGACAACAATGTTTTTCCTTTATGACACAGTCCTGCAAAAGATTAGGTCTTGGAATTAAATATGTGCTTTGGAATATCTGTGTGTTCCTTAAGTGTCAATCCACAATAACCCTTAGTGTTTCTTCTCTCAAGAATCATTTACTGATGAAGACCACAAATATTTCTTACATAAAGCTCTAGTTTCCTTTATCTGAATTCTTTCAAAATGTAATTCTGTTTTTCTTTCATTAATATGAGTTCTTTAAACAGCTGCTTTATACTCCATCCCTCTTTACTTCTTGTTCATAAATCTGATGTCAGCCGGTTTTATGTGCCTGGAAAGTCTCGTCACTGGTAGGTTACTGCAATTGACTTTTCTTTCTTGATTAGGATTCATAGGGCAGAGAACAAGTGGATTGGAAATATGATATGGCATGACAACCGCTCTCCTCTGGGAGTTGCTATCAGATTTCCTACCGAATAAATCTGAGACCTGACAGCCATGTATGGGGGTAAGAAAGCCATTAGTTCGGCAATCAAAATCCTAAGCCAAATTCAAGAATCCAAGCCTTTGGCAAGGTCTATCCTCTCAGTGGCTGTTTTCAAGAAGTTTTGATAATGAGCCTGAAAGAACATGTGGTCAGATCCATGAACCAGACTTGGTAATTTGCGAATTTCTTGGCTCTCAAAATACTGGACACAATTCAAGGCACTTTAAAAGCACTTTAAAATTCTACCAATTTCACTTGAAATGAAGACATCTTTAGGGAAACTTGGCTGCATTGGAAATGACATCAATCTACTCACATGAAATGAGTTTTGTTTTGTTTTTAAAATTCTCTCTCTCTCTCCCCACTACCCCCTTTCCTTCCTCCCTTCTTCCTTCTCCTTCTGTCTTAGGGGATTTAAGGGAATGACATTAATTTAAGATCCTTACTTTTCATAACATTCTGTGTGGGCTTTCCTCCCATTATTATTTGTTGAATCCATTGAAATTCTGAGAAACAGAAATATTCAGGGAAAATAAAATATTGAAATGTTGTAACTCTGGGGCTACATTTTAGTTGATTAGTTTTACAGCTTTGTGAAAAAAAAAAACTACTGACCATTTGGATATTTCAAATGATTAAATGTAACTGAAAACAATCCTCTATGTGAGATCTAAGGCTTTTCCAACAAAAAACTATATTTGTAGAATACCTAAACCTGTACCTGTATCTATTTGTATCTGTCATTCAAATTATACCAATGATCAAACTAATGCTATGTCCACCAAGTAGCATGCAACTAACTTTGCCTTTTAATTACTATAGAGGAAATGTGGAGGTGTCCAATTAGGATTATGATCCCTTTGGGTTACTTGATTCATCCAGTTGAAATATAAGGAAAAATATACGTCAGAAGGGCTATAAATTTTCAAAGATATTTTTCCTTCTTTTTCTCAAGTAAAAATAGATTGGAACAAAGTTTCAATGCAAAAAGTAGAACTGAAGAAAAACATGCTTGACAAATTTACCAGATGTGTCCTTTAAGGCATCTAGTGATTGATTGATATTGACCTGAAAGTAATGCCAGTATCCGTCACATTGTCTCATAATGTAGTGATAGTCAATATCCTTGGTCTGAGATCATATTTGGAACTTAATGAGTGAATTATGGATATGCTGATAAAATGGTTCCCATGATGGACATGTCCAAGCAGAAATCACTAATTTATCAGACAGTGATCTAATTTGCTATTATTTATTTCATTTTCCGCCTGCCCTATTCTCTATTAACCCAGTAGAATCCTCCTGGAGGCTGAAAAAAAAAGCTACAAGGTAGTATTTGGGTTTCATAATTTCAAGTTTTTTCTTTTCTTTTAAATTAAAAAGGTATATACATTTAACGGTGACATGAAATCTGGTGGATGTAAAGCAGAGGTGGGTTGCTCCTGGTATGGCCCAGATCGGCCGAACCAGTAGTAGCGGTGGCAGGAGGCTCCTCCCACCCACCCAGACACTTCTGCACATGCACAAAATTGTCAAGAATGCACAGGAGCACACCTGAGCCAGTAGTAAAAAAATTGGCAACCCACCACTGATGTAAAGTTATTTCTGGAAGCACACTGGTGCCAGTTAACTTCATTTTTCTTACTGCAGTACAATAATATAATAACTTGTAGGTTCCTGCATCCCCAGATCTGCTAAAGACATTGTTTCAATCTTCTGGAAGTTTTGCTTGGGGAATGGAGTAAAAAGAACTAATTTCACATAATTCGTTGAAAGCAAATATGTCACTTAATAATGCACTGACCAACTTGGCTTAAAATGCATATCTATAATCTTTTTGCAGTTTACAGCAAATGAATTCTGCTCGCATAAAACTTTTTTGAGGTGAGCTCTCAGTGCAAAGTTTGTGAGCACCCATGTGTTTTCCACTTTCCCAAATTGAATCACCCTTGTCAACAAAAATCAGTTAATGAGCCTGGAATTAATATAGAATGGTTGGATTACATTCTTCCCACTGTGATACTTGGGGAGCAGCCTAGGAAAGCCCCTGCCTTCTCTCAGTTGAGAATGATAAATGAGCTCTAGAAATAAAAGCTGTCAGTAAGCAAGAAAGCATGAGTGGATAAATCAGGACAGAATTATCCACACACAGTGTTGTCATCGAAGCTGCTGCTTCAGCTGCTGTTTAATACAAAAATGCCATTCTCTTTTGGCTTCAGAGAACAGCAGGCAGGTTGGCAATGTTTGATTTCCACTATTAGGAACATCTCACCCATCAAGCTCTGGTGCTCTGTTATTCTTCGGATCTGCAATTGCTAATCTGATTGTCACAATAGGAAAATGGGGTCACCAATTTGGATGGCTTAGAAAGGAGATTAAATAAACTCATGGAGAACACAGCTTCTTGGATGAGAAGCAAAATGCTTTCAAGGAAAAGCAAAGAAAGTCCAGTTGCTTCTTGAAAAAGCACTTGTGGGACAATCATGATCTGGATAACTGGGCATCTCCATAGACAAACCCACTGGCTGCTAGTTATGATGACTTGCTATAGTCTAGTACCTATGGCATCAGAAGTCCACAGCTTCTGGTAGTTTTTAGTGGTAGGATGTGTCTATATATCCTGCTTTTGGGATTCTTGTGCTGGCTGAGAGACAGAATTCTGAAGTAGTCAGATCTTTGCCTTTTTAAGCAATAGGGCGTTCTTTTTTAAAATGATTTTTATTACATTATGTGTTTTTTTTTTGTTTACTGGTCCAGAGTTTCTTCTGGTAGATGGGTAGGATGTAGAATGAATGGTTGGATCAATAAATAAATAATATTCAGTTCAAGGCAAACTTGTCCTCTTTAGTTCTCAAAATGTTTTGGAAGTTGTAGAACACACCTTCCAAGATCTGCAAGTGGTGGGCATTGCACACCACCCAAAGACTACCATATGAGGATATATTATGCATTGTAAAGATCACTTGGAGATGGGAGATACTTTCAATGTAATCTACTGAACCACTGCATGGATTATCCCTCTGACTATGTAGGATAGATGGAGAGGAAGCTAACCACCAGATTGCAAGAACACAAGTGAGTGGTCAGGCAAGGAGACCCAAACTCAATGGTAGCCTCACACTGTAATGAACAAGGACATACATTCAATTTTGCAGCTACCAAAAGAGCTGCAGTGGCGCAGTGGTTAGAATGCAATATTGCAGGCTACTTCTGCTGACTGCTGGCTAACTGAAATTTGGCAGTTCAAATCTCACCAGGTGACTCAGCCTTCTATCCCTCCAAGGTTGGTAAAATTAGGAGCCAGACTGTTGGGGGCAATATGCTGACTCTGTAAAACCACTTAGAGAGGGCTGTAAAGCACTGTAATGTGGTATATAAGTCTAAATACTATTGCTATTGCTACCAAGATTGTTGTACAAGCAGGTACAAAAACAGCCAGGGATTGAAGCCTGGGAAACAGGCCCCTCATCAGTCAATAGGAATGCTGATTTACCACCAGCCTATCACGTACTTAGAAGGTGAGGGCTGGGTACAAGCAAATGACTTAAAAGCCAGTCATCAACACACTCCAATCAACATCTAAAAAGCCATTTACAACAGACACTATAAATACCACACTATAAATGCCAACAGCACCCACTCTGCTAGAGAGAAGTTCCCTGAAGATGGGCTCCAGCATGAGTACAAAATCTTGGAAGTCAAAACCTTTGATCCCGGTGACCAACCCAGATTGGATCCTGCAACATTATCCTGGGTCACATACATTCATTCTAGTTCTCTTTTAGAATTGTTCCTTTACTCCTTTCCTCATCCATCTTCCATCTAGCTGCTCCCATGTCTTAAAAAAATCACCTCTTTTTACAGGCTGTCATTAATCCTGAACATTAAATTGCAATATTTAAAAAGAGAGAGAAAAGGGAAATGTGCAGATTTAGCAAGGCTATGCCTCATCACTTGCATTTCTAATGCTCAACTCCCATTTTACATTTGTAAGGTCACTGTGATGAGAATTGCCTGTGTCCGTCTGGTTCTTAGCCTTCCAAACATGTTCATCAGTCATGCATCACTTGACTATTCAGCACCGCACCATTAAGTATCACCTCACAATTCCCTTTCACACGCTTCCACCTCCCACCCAGATGTACATATAATGGAGAATGGAAAACAAAATTGATCATAAAATGTTCCTTATATTTTTCCCATCTAACTCTTTGTAACAGTAGACCGTAGCTATATCCAAATCCCTACTGCAGATAATTTAATGACCACTTTTGAATAATCTCCAAAGAAAAATGTTTAATCATGTGAATGTTAGTGGAATGAATTTCAATCAGATTGATTTTAATGCATGCAGAGTATATGTAAACTTTTAAAATAGAAGTGAATATTTTATTTCTACCTTTGAAATAGAAAAGAACATCAGAATTTTGCTTGAGGGAATTAAATGCCCAGTTTTATCAAGTATCACTTTCAAAACAATGGGCTAGATTTACAAGCTGAATATTGCAGAACAATGGGCAAATTATAAGCAGTACAAGCATCTGGAGACATGAAGATGGGAATTGCTGATATAGAAGTTTCATTGACTTAACATTGTTGACAGTTTCTCTATTAACTTGTCCAATCTCCCTTCGAAGATATCTAAATAGCCATCTCCATATGTTATGACTTCCAATTCCATAAGTAAATTATGTGCTGTACAAAATAATACTCTCCCTCTCTCTTTGCCTTAATTGAATCTACTGCCAATCCATTCAATTAGAAATCCATGCCTTTTAGAGTAATAAGGGGAGAAAAAAAATGTTGCCTTATTGAAGGACCCATACTGCAAAGATTCAGCTACAAGAAATTGAGATCCAAGTTATTTCCATGTTTGGAAATAGCGAGGCATAACACAAAGACTTTGACTTATAGTACTGAATAAGTGTACTTTAAATAAGCAGGATAGGAAGTGAAAGTGCCATGTCCCACTGATACAAAGATTTGTACTTTGCTTTTGAGACACTGTCCTACTGACCAATAGATGTTATGTTTGTGTACATATGTATGTATGTATGTGTATACATATTGTATGTTTTTGTGTGTATATAAGCTGCTCTGAGTAAATCATTTTGTAACTGACACTCAATTACATGTATAATCATATGATAATGTCATGTGAGCACATGTTCTGGGGTGCTGGATAAAAGAAGGCCCCCCCCCCTAAGAAAGAGTATATATGCATGTATGTATGGTATGTATGCATGCTTGTATGTGCATATATGTATGTGTATGTATGTACACATACACACATATACACATGCAGCCCAGTATTTCTCAACCTTGGCCACCTGAGATGTCTGGAGTTCAGTGTGCTGCAGATGGATTTATCCTTTTACTTACTCAGTTCTCAAATAGCCCAGTTATGATTCACATACTGTTCTTTCCTATTTGCATAGAGAGGAGGCAAGCTGTGTTTATAAAGAAATAATGATATATTCTTAGAAACAATGGAAATAATGCTTCTGGTGGTTACTTCTTTTACATCTGGAGTGTGGTTTAAGCATATGAGTAATGTTGAAATATAAAAATACATTTAATAGCAAGCTATCCTTCTTCTATAACCTGCTCTTTTTTGGTGATAGTACTTCAACATAGAACATTATGCCCAGAATTTATAAGTTACTAGTCATTTCTCTCAAAATATAATTAATGGAAGTATATATGAGATCTTTATGAGCCATTATACCAAGTGAGACTGCACTTTAAAGTAATAGCTATACTGTAACAATATATAAGTGGATTACCATTGCCTTTTTCCAGAATCATTTCTTCTTCTTAACTTTCTAATCTATTTTATAGCACCAGATTTTCTAGTTGACTTCCATCCTAGTACTAATTGCTTAGCTTTATAAGCTCAGCCATAGTCAGCTATGCTTCTTAGATGAACAACACTGTAGTACAATGATGAAGTTCATGTCAATTTGATGTGACAAATGGAATCAATAGGTTCAACTAAATTACCAATTGCAATTGATTTTGATCATACAAACATTCCTGCATGTGCAAAAACTGTGTTGCTTGATTTACTTTAGATTTTCCAGTGGAACTGATATAATACATAAGTCTATGAATAAATTAAATGAAGTAGATCAGGCAGGGACGGCTTTAGGCTCAGGCTGAATGGCCATGGACTAGGGTGCCAAAGCTCTTGGAAAGATGGTAGGCTGAGTCAATCTTGAGCTGGGGAGAATCGAACTGCCAAACCGTACTCATGCAGTAGCATTATTTTTCTTTTAAAAATAATTTTATTGATTTTTAAACATTTATGGCAAAGGGTAAGTGGATATACAAAAATTTTGGCAGCTCCATCATGCTAGAGGTAGAAATTTCTCCAAATCTCACAACTTTTACAGAAAAGAAAAAACAAAAGATAAAAGATAAGAAGAAACAGCGTCTTATTATAAATTTTATCAACCATGTGTTCAATCATATCTTTTGCCACTTTCTAATATATCAACAATTATAATGATATTTCAAATCCATTTATTTTTGTGACCTGAGTCTTTTTGATATTACTCCCTCCCCCCTGTCTTCAGGCGGAGCCGCAGCCCCTCCCTCCTTCATATCTTGTGTATTGTCACATTTTTCACTACATCTTACATTTTCATCTTCTAGGAGGGCACTATGTTTTTTAATGAAGGCCTCTGCCTCCACAACTGTGTTAATTCTAATTCTGTTTCCCTCCCAGAAGATCAACATTCCTTCTGGCAATAACCATCTAAACCAAACTCCTTTATTATATAATTTCTTTGATAAGGAGGAATACTTCCTCCTCTTATCTCTTATTTTTTTCAGAATTTGCTTAAGAATGGTAATTTCTTTGTCTTTATATTTTAGTGGTCCTGCCCTTTGGGCCACTAGCCCTCATCCCTCATGGTCTTCCTAAGAAATTTAACATGTACTTCCTTTGGAACATTATGTGTTCTGGCATATGCTGAGTTGATCCTGTAAACCAGATCCATATCCCACCACAACTGTTCTTTATCACTCTTAATATATTCTGCTAAGATTGTACTCATAATATCCTTAAGATCTTCATCTTCTGTCTCCGGTAGGTTCTGGAATCTGAGAAAAAAGGACATTCTTTCAAGTTCTATATTTACCATAAAATTTTCCAATTCTCTATACCTCTTCTGGACTACCTTAACCTCCTCCACCAGCCTGACCACACCCTCCTCCAGCACACCAATTCTTTGTTTATTTTCGGTTGTTTGCTGCTATATACCTCTGAGCTCTTCTTTAAAATCTGCCACCTCTTTTTTCAACTCATTTTGTCCCTTCATAAGAGCCTGGAACATTTGGGTAACAGATAAATCTTTTGAACTCTCCCCAGTCCCTTCTTGTTGTAAAAATGATGGAGTTTTTGTCTGTTGAGTTGTTGGGCTGGATGTAGAGGAGGTAGGTGCCGAGGCTGCCTTGCCTGAAGGTGGTTTTCTGGGCCCCATTTGTCTGAGTTCAGAGATGACTGTAAATCTTTTGCAAAAGAAATGGCGTCTATGGAGCGTGCAGCTGGGTGAGTCCAAGAAGACAGGCAAGTCCAAAAGTGAAAGTTAATCCTCAATCACAGTTCCAAGCCAAAAAAGAAAAAAGAAAATCAAATAATCCAAATCCAGAAAGACCACATAGCAGGAGGAGCTCCAGGAGTCCTTCAGGGGGGAGCAGTAACATAAAGCCAGAAATTTCTTCAAAGGTAGTTTCAAAAGGCAAATTTCATTTATAAGTGTGAAGAAGAAGACAGAAGCAGTCCATCTTAGCTCCCCCCAGGGAGCAGAACATCAAAAGTTTCATAAAGTTTTTAAAACAGCTCAGCAATCACCTCTTGCAGTTGTGATATAAATCTTTCTCACATAGTTAGTGCAAGTGACTGATTCAACTTTTGCTCCCTCTCTCCATTCCGAGATTGAGAGATAGTCCGAATGCCGCTTTACCCGAGGGTGTGTGTGTGAAAGAACCCCTCTCCAATCTTCCAACTTCAAATAGATAGAATCCACAACTTACAAAAGGCTGCTGCTCATCAGTTAAAGAGGATTAGAGAGATTGGAGCAAACATCTCACCTCCAGCACTTCAGCTGCTACTTCTGATTAATTGCTTCCTTCCGGAATCCATTCAGCAAAGGTGAAGGCAGCTGACTGCTGTGTTATGCACCCCCTGGCTCCCCGGCTCCTGAGGCGAGGCTGGAACCCCCCCCCCCATGACTGCCACCGATTCCGGGGGTTCCAGCAAGCCCCCCTACAGCAGGTGGTCCCTCTGAGACTGCCTGTGCTCCTAAAAGGAGCCCACCAGAGAGGCGAACAGCAGATGCCCAGCGTCCGTCGCCTTCAGAAACCGGAAGCGATCTCCATGCAGTAGCATTCTAACCACTGTGCCACCACGGCTGCCAATTTCCTCAATAATGGGAGTTGAGATCATCAGTCAATATGGTCTAGACTCTAGAGGTACCATATAACCTTAAGTCAGCACCGTGAGAAGATAAGGGTCTTTACATTACTGGAGGAGTTTATATAGAAAATCTGAAGTGTCAAGGACACTGTCAAGGGCACTGTACTAGGTGAATAAGATTAAATGATCTGAAGTTGTATATTGTATGTTTACATGATTCTGTAAGAGGATGTCATTGTATTCTCACGCCATCATATTTTGTCTGCACTTAAGAGTAGAAGTTTAAAAACCACGATGTACTTGCAGGAATGTAGAACAGCTCTGAATTGAGGTTTATGATAATATTATTTCCTTTCTCACCATTATCTGAATTGTGATTTATTCAGCTCATTCATTTTCTGGGTTTGGGTCCAGACTGACCCTACAAAAACCCTACTCTGTTGTTCAATATGCCATGTACCAGCAAGGTTCGTAATTTGTTGGTTTGGTGTATAGCAGTAATTTTAAATACATTTTTTCTGCAAACTATTTTCTTATCTTTGTTGATCACAAGATCTGGCAGGCATCAAGAAAAGATTCCTATGCTAGGCAAGGGATTGGACAATGTATTTCTAAGATCAGGCAATCTTTATATTCTATTATTTTACATTTTCTCTTATTTTTCTGCAAAAACAAAGATTTTTTATTTTGATAACATGCAACAAAATGGACACTTGCAGTCTAGGCTATTAGACTCAAGGCATGGGAAGGCTAGATCTGTATGTCAGGCATAAACAGTTTTGAAAAAGAGAGTGAGGGATGTGAGCAAAATCAAACAGCATTGAAAAAATAAAACACTCCTGCCTATCTTTTTCCTAACATTTTCTAACTGTACAGTATACTGGTTCCAGTTCTCTCAGGGCTTCTGAACAGATGGCATAAAACAGAGTCCTAGTTAGGCACTCTAGTCTTAACAGCTTTATTGCTGTCAGGATTTTCTGCCAATAGTTACTGGGAAATAGTAATTTTCTGAATCCCACCACTTTGCCTTTCATTGGGAGTGAATTTATAAATCTATAGACTTAGACTGAATCACCATCTAATCCATAGAACTCTAAATTTGCAGTTTAGTGGAAGTTTAGAGCATGTGCAAAGGGTGGATCAGAGAGACTATGCTATAGTTTATAACGATGAAAGCAAACTATGAAGGTTTGTTTGTTTGCTTGTTTGCTTTTGGCTCCAGTCAATTCCCAGGTAATTTATAAACTCTGGTTCTCTTTGTTGTATCTACCAGCTGTTCTAAACTATAATTCCTAATTTGCATTTTTTTTAATCTGATACCCAGGTCTACTTCATAGTAGTGTTGATGGATATGGATACAAATAATGCCTGAATCAGAATGCATCTGTTTTGCAACAGCAGAATTACATTGCATTCCCAAGGGATTTCCCTTTATTTTTTTCTAAATGTTTCAAAAATCCAAACCTATTTTATTCAGAGCTTTCAGTAATACATGAATGTTTGTATGCCATGCCCCCAAATATCCATACTTCTTATGAACTCCCTGAAAAATAATTTGCTTAAAGGCAGATTTCCCTAATGTCAATCGTGTTACATGGATTTATCCAATACCGTCTAGTCTGATATATATTACAGATATAAAGATCTAGTCCAGTCTGATTGATATTACACATTTATCTACATGGAAATTAATGATGGAATTCTTTTACATCCTTTAGGGAAGGTATCCATTTACTTTTGAGAGTTTTATATTCTAGAGGCCTAGGGGGATAATTTAAACCTGAACAATTCTAACTTTAGCTACTCAGAGGAATAATATTTTAATAAGGCATTCTTCAAGGGTAAAAAATTGGGCTGGGAATTATACAGAGATATTTTTCAAGACAGTTATGTCAATCTTTTATATGTGATTTGTGAAAAGGTATGACAGAATGCCTTCAGTCAAATGCTATGCGGAAAGGAGGACCCAGCCTACAAAATAGGGGCACCAAATACTGCAATTGAGACTAGGAGAAAGAAGGATGGCAGGGATACAGAGGATATGTATACAAAATATATAGGGTATAGCAGCTTCCAGTAATGAACTGTTAAATATAATGTCAGATTCTATGATCCAATACTTTCAGGATCCCTGCATAAATATATGGAGCTGAGAAACAGATGAGAAGAACTAGAAGTTTGTAAGTGGCCTGCAGGAAGGCTAATATGGTTTAAAAGGAACTAGTAAAACCTAGTGGGATGACAATTGTGAATGGAATGCAGGGGCTGAAGGAGGTGCTAATTTAAAGGTAAATAGGCCAAGAACATTTGAGTATGTTAGATTGGCACAAAAGGCGAGCGGAGACGTGAGGCGAATTAACAGCCTTTATTGAACACAACACAGTCAACGTATTTACAGGAGAGAAGCACGCCGGGCTCGTCTGACAGCTATTTATGTGAAGCTGTCAGACGACCCAGCCAATCCACACACCGGATTTTCCCCGCTTTCAGCCAGGTCGCGTCTTGGCCAATCAGACGCGACCTGGCTGTTGCTAACGCAGATGCCGGCTGTCAGGGGGAATTCCCTGACGTCATCTGCTTGGATATAACACTCCTTCCCCCCCAGTGAGTGCGCATGTGCGGACGACGCACATACGTACTCACGCAAATAGGCTGGGCGGCACCGGACCCGCCCAGAACGTCTCAGTTCTACAGGAGACGCCGGAGGAGAAGGAGGTGCCCGTGGTAGCTCCTCCCGCAAGGGAGTGGAGCTCCGGGTGCCATCTTGTTGGCCTACCTTGGGAGGAGGACCGCAAGAATCAGGTAGGCAGGGCCGAGGGGGCGCGGCCGAAGGCGGGCTTGAGTAAGGAACAACAGGGCAGGCCTGGCCTGACTCGGGGAAGGCCAACGGAAAACCGGGAGGAGTTCGCCAAATGGGCGGAACACCCCCAACCATGGATGGCCGGGAGGCGGCGTCCGAGACCGGAACGGTCCAGGGCAGCTGGATTGGGTCAACTGGGACTGGTGGAAGGGCACCAGGAAGCGATGCATCGGTGGGCTCAGGTGGAGCGACGACGATGGCCGACCCTGCAGGGTTGTTGTCGCTGTTGAACGGTAGGCGGCGCCTCAATTGATCCAGGTGGCACCGCCATTCGGTCCCATCATGTAGCTGGACCCTGTAAGAACAGGGGCCGGTTATGGAGGTGACGGTGGCAGGCACCCACCTAACAGCCCCTGAGAAGGCCTGAGCCCACACGAAATCCCCTACTGCGAAGATACGGGACGGGGGCCCCAGGTTGCCAGGCTGTTCCTTTGAATAGAGCGGGTGCAACCTATCCAAAGTGGTCCGCAGGCGCTGGCCCATCAGCAGTTCAGCTGGAGACTTCCCGGACAGGGGGCAAGGAGTGGCATACTGTACCAAAAGGTAAGCAGCCACCCTTAATTGCCAGTCCGCCCCATCCATCCTGCCTAACGCCTCCTTGGCTGAGCGGACCGCCCGTTCTGCCCGGCCATTACTAGCTGGATGGTATGGGGCGACCGGGGCATGGGGGATGCCCTGAGAGGCCAGGAACAACTGAAACACGGTGGACGCGAATTGAGGCCCGTTGTCAGAGACAATGACGTCCGGCAAGCCATGGGTGGCAAAAAGCCTAGTCAGTTCTCTGACCGTGGCCTCGGCCGTGGTGGATCTCATGAGAATGAGCTCCACCCAGCGCGAATAAGCGTCCACCACTATCATGAAGACCTGGCCTCTGAAGGGCCCCGCAAAATCAATGTGTAGGCGGGACCAAGGCCCACGGGGCAGTTCCCATTCCCGCGGTGCGGCCGCCAGTGGCGCCGGTCGGGAAAGTTGGCAAGGGGAGCAGCCGTCCAGCCAAGCGGCTATCTCGTCGTCCATGTGAGGCCACCACACATAGCTGCGCGCCAGGCCTTTCATGCACACTATGCCTGGGTGACCCTCATGAAGGCGAGATAGCACCTGGTGGTGCAGGCTGGGTGGAATGACCACCCTGTCACCCCACAGGAGGCACCCACTGTGAAGTGACAGCTCCAGCTGCCTGGCCTTGAAGGGGTGAAGGTGCTCAGGCACCGGTCCTTCAGGCCAGCCCCTCTGGACCCAAAGCATGACCTGGGACAGGTCAGGGTCAGTCCTAGATTTTGTGGCCACATCTCCGGAGGAGAGGGGCAGAGCCAAATCCACTATGGCCAAAACCGACAGGCAGGGCACTGTCGGGGGGTCGGAAACGGGAAGGGGGCAGCGGCTTAGGGCATCGCCGTGCCCTATGTGCTTGCCCGGACGGTAGAGCAGAGTGTAGCTGTAAGCAGCTAGGAACTCTGTCCACCTAGTCATACGCGGAGAAAGTATGGGAGGGGTCAGCTTGTTACCAGCCAAAAGCCCAAGGAGTGGCTTATGGTCGGTGAACAAAGTAAAATGCCGCCCGTAGGGGTAATCGTGAAACCTCTTAATCCCTGACACTGCAGCCAGAGCCTCCTTGTCAATCTGGCTGTAGTTGCGTTCCGCAGAAGTCAGTGTCCGGGAATAAAAGGCAATGGGGGCCTCCGAGCCATTGGGCAGCACATGGCTCAGGACCGCCCCCAAACCCATGGGGGAGGCGTCACAGGCAAGAGTCAAAGGCATCTTGTTCGAATATTGGACGAGGACTGCCTCTGACGTCAGCATGTCTTTGACAGCCGCGAACGCATGCGCTTCACGGTTGCCCCAGCGCCAGGCTGCCGATCGGTTGAGCAACCGATGCAGCGGCTCGGCTAGTGACGCCTTATGCGGCAAAAATGGCGCGTAAAAGTTAAGCAAGCCAAGGAACGCCTGCAGCTCCATCTTGGAGGCAGGCGTGGGGGCGTTCCTGATGGCTGCTACCTTGGAAGGGGTGGGGTGAATTCCCTGGGCATCAATGGTGAAGCCCAGGAAATCCACCCGTGGCACAGCAAACGAGCATTTGCTGCGTTTCAATTTTAAGCCCGCGCCCCTTAAACGTTCGAGGACCTTCTCTAGTACTTCGATGAGGCCCGATCGACTGCTAGCGGCGATCAGGACATCATCGAAATACGGAACCATGCCAGGGAGCCCATGAAGCAAACGCTCCATAAGGCTCTGGAAGATCCCCGGGGCCACGGAAACGCCGAATTGCAAGCGGCGGCAATGGAAAGCTCCACGGTGGGTGACGATGGTCTGCGCGGCCGCCGCCTCGTCATCCACCGGGAGCTGCTGGTAGGCCTGCGCCATATCCAGTTTCGCAAAGATGCAGCCTTGTCCTAAAGAGTGGAGCAAGTGCTGCACTACCGGAACTGGATAGGGGTTCGCCTGGAGGGCAAGGTTAATGGTGGATTTAAAGTCAGCGCAGAGGCGAATACAACCATCCGCCTTGACTGGGATGACCAAAGGGGTCTCCCACTTGGAGTAATCCACAGGCTCCAAGACTCCCTGCGCGACGAGCTTGTCCAGCCTTGGCCTCACATGGACGACGAGATAGCCACTTGGCTGGACGGCTGCTCCCCCTGCCAACTTTCCCGACCGGCGCCACCGGCGGCCGCACCGCGGGAATGGGAACTGCCCCGTGGGCCTTGGTCCCGCCTACACATTGATTTTGCGGGGCCCTTCAGAGTCCAGGTCTTCATGATAGTGGTGGACGCTTATTCGCGCTGGGTGGAGCTCATTCTCATGAGATCCACCACGGCCGAGGCCACGGTCAGAGAACTGACTAGGCTTTTTGCCACCCATGGTTGTATTTTATCCTAGACTTGTAGCAGGGCTAGCCTTTGCATAGGCAGTTCAAAAGCTAAACAATAGTTCCTGATAAACTCTCACAGGTGTCCTTGAAAGAATAAATACCAAATTGCTAGAAGACAGGATACAGATTTTATCAGTGTTTTGTATGAGACAAACGGTCCAAAGCTTAGTTGTATGTTCAGGTCATCATGGTGAGGTCAGGCTATACTCCTAAGGTTGCTAGGCAACTGCCCCCCCCCCAAATCAGAATATTTCTTATTCTCCTCTGTCAATGGAAAGATAAAGTTTCATTTAGCCTTGAATGTTGCAAAACCTTCCCATAGCTGATGTTAAATGCAGGTTCGTTGAAATTAAACCCAATAATAGCCACAGAAATAGTATAAAATAAAGCATCCTAATAAACAGGATCATTTAATTTAACCAACTACTGTTTCTTTCTTCAAAAGAAAGGCACTGCACTGAATAAGCTTAACAAGAGAGAAAAGTAGTAATGACATTATTGTTAGGGTGTATTATAAATTACTAGACCATATGGAAAGTCTGGTTTGTTTAATCCTAAACTAGATTATAGATTTTTTTTTTCAAAACAGACATTGTAAGACTTCAGATAAGTGGAGAAAATAATGCAGCCAAAATTCTTCAATACATGTAGTCCTTGACATAGAACCAGTTGTTTTAGTGACCATCCAATTATAATGGTACAGAAGAAAAGGGGACTTCTGACCATTTTTCACACTGATGATCGCACTGTGTTCTGGGATCTATTGTGATCTTCAGACAAGAAAAATTGTTAAGATATTTAATGTAATAGCTGGAGCAGTGAAGGGTGGGACAATGGGTAAGAGCACACAATTATAGCTAATTGGTTGAAGAGAGCTGGCCACTGCATGACACAATCTAAGCTTGATTGGTTGCTGTGAGTGTAAAGGCGTAGTTTCCTTGTTTCCTGCCTTTTTCCTCTGTGTGCCCTGTATGATTTATAATTTTCCTCATGACGTCCTTGCTGTATTGATTTTCCTGAGGATGTGCCCATTTGCCTTATTTACTGTAAATATATTTATTTGCTGTATATATAAAAGAACAAGTTTGTGTCAGCCTCTATGACTTCATAGTATGGTAACTATGGTATCATAGAATACCAGCTGCACAATTCCTTGGCAAAAATCAATGGAGAAACCAGAGTCACTTAACGACCATGTTACTAACTTAACAATTGCAGTGATTCACTTAACATCTGTGACAAGAAAGGCTGTAAAATGGGATGAAATTCACTTAACAACTGTCTTGCTTAGCAACAAAAAAATTGGGCTCAATTGTGGTTGTAAATTGAGGATTACCTGTAGTGCTGGCTGACTGTTTCATCATTCCAGAAGACTGAAAGGTTATTCTTCTTCTAGATTTGATCCTAAGGGAGAGGAAAATGCTTTTATCTTTAAGAAAACATTGGAAAGAAATCCATATTCATCTTGCATTTGAAATTTCATCAGAAGGTAGAGCAGCGATGGCGAACCTTTTTTGGCTGGCGTGCCATAAGTGGGGTTCATGTACAGGCGTGCTGCCTGAGCAACACCCCCCCCCGTGTGCATGCACTACAGGCGTGACCCCCCCCATTTTGGCATGCTTTTTTCGCCTTCCCCAGGCTCGAGAGGCTTTATAGGAGCATGGGCAGGGCAAAAACAGCCTCCCCTGTCGTCGTCCCCCAGAAGCCCCCCGGAGGCTTCAGAGACCTTCCCTGAAGCCTCCAAAGCAGTCAAAATGAACCTCTGAGCAAACTGAGTGACTTCCGGTTTGCTCGGAGGGTCGTTTTAAGCACTCTGAAGGCTTCAGGGACCTTCAAGAGGCTTCCCTGAAGCCTCTGGGGTAGTCAAAATGACTCTCTGAGCAAACAGGAAGTCCGTTCCTGAAGTTCCGGTTTGCCCGTAGGGCCGTTTTTTGCGCTCCGGAGGGTTCAGGGAAGCTCAGGAAGCCTCCGGAGGGCCTCTGGGAGAATGGGGGGGGGTCAGGGAGGCTCTTTTCAGCCTCCCCAGGCTCCTATAAAAGCCTATAGAGCCTGGGGAGGGCGAAAAATGGTTTTAAAAAAGGGTGAACTCAGCTGGCCAGCACGTACATGCGCTCTGGCCAGGTAACAGCGCAGCGCCTCACGTGCCCTGATAAATGGCTCCGCATGCCACCTGCAGCACGTGTGCCATAGGTTCACCATCACTGAACTAGAGCATAGTCTTGCATTCACACCTGATGTCAGTAGACAATTTATGAAACCAAAGTTATGAGTGTTAATTCTATTTTTTCATGTTTTATTTAGTTTATTTATATAACATATAAAATTCAATTTCTATCAAACAATGTGTTTTCTTGGTACAATTTTTTTAGGTATTCATAATCAAAATGTTTACAATAGTATTCATCACAATAATATTAATACTATAAAAACAATAATATTTAACTTATCTACTTTAACAAATCTTTGTTTTAGCATTTATCCTTTTTATACCCCCACATTTCTAACTTCTGTTTCTATTGTCTAACCATTGGTAAAATAGATCCCATTTCAAAAAAAAAAAAACATTCACTTTCTTCTTTGTCCTTAATAGTAAGGATTAGTCTATGTATTTCTGCACATTCTGTTCTGTTGGGATCTCATTGTTCTTCCATTGTTGTACAAATACAATTCTGACTGCAGTTAGTACATATAAAATCAAATATATAGTCCTTCATCATATTTTTATGGCAGAATGCTCAATAAAAATATTTTTGGTTTCAAGTCTATATGCTGTTTTATCATTTTTTTTCCAACCAAGTATGTATTTTCATCTAATATTTTTTAGCTTTTATAGGTATTATAGGTATATTATAGGTATATTATAGGTAGGGTATATTCTGAATATAGTAACAGAACCTTGTAAATGTGAATAGAATGAGAACAACTTGGAAAATAATTTTGGATGCACTGGGAGCAGCCACAACTTAAAATTAAAAGGAATATCTCAGCACATGGAAGATGGGACAAATCAGAGGTGGGTAGCTCCTGATTCAGCCTGAATTGGTAGTGGAATTCAAGCCTGAATCGCAGAACCGGCAGCGACCCAGGTCTGCCATGTCTCCGAACAGGTTCCCTCAACGCTACTGGGCCACCACCATGTTGTTTTCTAGTGACTGTGCATGCACAGTTCATTGTAAATTGTTCTGCATATGCACGAAGAACAATTTACATTGAATAGTGCACGCACACATAGTGCCCAGGTAGTGAACCAGTAGTAAAACTGGCAGCAACCCACTCCTGGGACAAATCACCAAAGAGTTGCATAGCAAGAAGCTCATATTTGCAATAGGAAACTTAGAAAGATTGAAGTACAAAATACAATTTAGATTCATTATGAACAAAAGCAACAAAATAGTTTTTAATGACTTTGGTAATTAGAAAAAAAAAAGGGCAGTGAAGGTGGGGGAAAACTCTTTGTTAATAAGTATAAGTATAATCTGTATTGTCATTGCACTTAAATACAACGAAATTGGTTTTAACCTCACTGGTGCAAAATTATAACAAAAATGAAAAAAGAAAGAAAAAAACTAATGCAGGCTATAGTAAGAGAATTTTGAAAGTGACAGCATTTTTCTCTTCCTTCTCTCTTACAATGTAACAAAGAGAGTTAAAGCAGAACCACTCAAAGTATATTTTTAATGCCTTCCTCCTTTCCTGTGTTTAATTCATGTTTTGTTAAGTGCCATATTTCTTCTCCAAGGTCATTTCTGTGGTCCTCTTTGCCTTTTGTGACCTTTACAAAGACATAGATGATAGCAATAGTGGCAAAGAATGGGAAAAGGGCAAACATTGTCCAAAGGAGCAAAAAGGAGAAAGGGCAATTATAGAGCAATCAATTTAATGTCAACATTGTACAATACTATAGAACCAGTTAATCAGCAGTTCCTTCAAAAATATTCACTGCTTGGCAGGAGTCAACATAGAAACAAGTCATTCTAAACCAACCTGATCACTCTCTTTCTCTCCCCTCTCCCTTGATACTATGACTAGTTTAGTTGACTGTGGGAAGGTGGTAGAGTACTTTGTCTTTGATAATTTCTCCAATAATAGCCTAGTAGAGAATCTGAATGGGACACGGTGGCTCAGTGGCTAAGATGCTGTGCTTGTCGATAAGAAAGGTCGATAGTTCGGCAGTTCAAATACCTAGCAATGCGTAACAGAGTGAGCTCCCATTATTTGTCCCTGTTTTTGCCAACCTAGCAATTTGAAAGCACATTAAAATGCAAGTAGAAAAATATGGACCAATTTGGTAGGAAGGTAATAGCGTTCTATGCATCTTCAGTGTTTAGTAATGCTGGCCACATGACCACGGAGATGTCTTGGGACAGCGCTGGCTCTTTGGCTTTGAAACTGAGATGAGCACTGCCCCCTAGAATCAGGAATCACTAGCACATATGTGCCAGGGAAAACTTTATCTTTACCTTTAGAGAAGCTGGCAAGCAGTATTGGTTGGATTATATCATAATTAGAAGGATATAAAAGTGGTTGAGCCATCTTACCAATGAACATACATCAATGGCTCCTTATCAAGCTGGAAAAAGATATTGAACAGTGTATTTCAGGAGTCTATCCAGGGCCCTGTAATGTTCAACATATATTTATAATCAATTAGGATAAAGGGATAGAAAATGCAGTTCTACTAGATTTTAAGTCATCAAAGAAATGGAAGAATAACAAACACCTTAGATAACAGAGTAATGATTGAGAACAACTTTGAAAAACTGGAGCATTCTGCAAAACCTAGCAAGATTAATTTCAAGAGGGACACTTGGATAGGGAAAAAAATGTTTTAAACATGAATACAGGTGGAGAAGACCATATTGTGCATCAGATCAGGTGAAAAAGATTTCAAGTTCTTATGGATCACAGACTGATCAAGAACCAACATGAATCAAAAGTGCATCAAATGATTCAAAAGTGAATTGTAGCTGCATCAACATAATTATAACGACAATATCAAGAATAACCTTTACTCTTTTTGTTTCTGTACTGGTCAAGCCCTACATGTAATTATGCACTCACATCTGATTATTTAATTTTAAGAAAGACATTGACAAACCCAGTGACGTGTGGTGAGATTTATGGCTGGTGAGGCTGGTGACGTCATCAGGAAGGCTGGGAATGGGACCACGTGTGCTGGAGGCTCAGGCTGCCTCAGCCTCCAGCACACATGATTCCATTCCCCGCCTTCCTAAGCGTGCTCCGCCGGCTCGCACTCTGCAGTCCTCGAAAGCGACTGGGGAACGACGAGAACCTTCCTGCCTCTGCTGGACTTTGCGCGCTCCTCGCGACTGCATATTGCAGTCGCGAGGAGCACGTGAAATCCAGCAGAGGCAGGAAGGTTCTCGTCGTTCCCCAGTCGCTTTCGTGCCTTCGTCATCTGGGAGCGCCAACAACATTTCTGCCTCCGCCGCTCCCGGGCACGGCCGGACAGATGTAGCCACAGCGACACCGAGGCGGTCACGGCAGACGAAAGAGCGAGCGAGGCAGCCTGATCCTCAGTCGCTCGCCTGCCAGACTGCCTCCGTCTGGGCGCGCCCAGGAGCTGCGGAGGGCGGAGGCAGAAATGTTGTCGGCGCTCCTGGATGTCGAAGGCACGAAAGCGACTGGGGAACCCAGTCACTTTCGTGCCTTTGTCATCCGGGAGCGCCGACAACAATTCTGCCTCCGCAGCTCCCGGGTGCGGCCGGACGGATGTATATAATATTATATACTATTATCTGCCTCCCCTGCCTCCCCTGACCGCACGTCCCTGGACCAACCACCTAAGATGACATAGGAAGAGGAGAGAATCACATGAGGAACAGCTGTAAATGTTGGCCCTTTTGTTTTATTTATTTTTATATATTCATTAAATTACTATTTTGCCCATCTCCTACAAAGTGACTCTTGTAAGGCAGATGAGCGGCATATATATAAAGATATACAGTATAAGAAAAAACTAATAATACATGTCTTCAAGCATGTAGAAGTCAGATGAGACTTGTTCTGTGTTGTTCCAGAAAACAAGACATGAAAGAATGGGTTTAAATCTTGAGGAAAACATTCTGATTGTACATGAAGAAGAATGTTCTTTCTTCAATAGGGTAACAGAAGAGGGTAGATGTTCTTTCACTGGAAGATTTTAAGCAGAGAATGACCATCTGTCAAGACTCTTGTAATACTGAAATCCTGCAGTGGGAGGAAGTTGAACTATATGATCTCCAAAATACTTTCCAAGTCTTAAATTTCTATAACACTATGTATCTGCACATTCTTTTCGAAATCCAGGTTCTAAAATATCAACTATATAAAGTCTGATGTCCAAATGAGGAATGAAAATGTCAATTTTTTTTTTACAAAATATAATACCCCAAAACATTTAATTCTGTTCTTCGGGGGATATAGAATCATGAACATCAGCCTTTAACCTTTCCTCCCCAGAAAATAATTGAAATTCTTCCAAAGGTGACATAATTTGAATTGCATTTTATATATTACAGTGTGTGTTAAGGTCAGAAAACTCAACGGGAACTTTCATAGTTGGGAAGTTGAACCCTAAAATGCTGGTTAAGCCAGCTCATTGCAAGGCATAGCACTTGTGATAGTAACTTTATCAATGTCAGGCATGAGAAATCAGGGCCACATGTTAAGTCTCAATTAAACTTATTTATCGCTCATGCCTATGCACAGGAATCTAATCAACTAATGGTTAGCACTATTTTGGCATTAGATAAGGCTTAATTGAATTCAGGAAAGTTGGACTTAGTCCACTTGTGGCTATATAGAGACTCTAGGTTAATTCCTTTTTTGACTCCACCCCCAATTTCTTCCACTACTTGTTCTAAAATTAAGTATGTTTACACCAACCAAGGAGTTCGTCAAATTGCTTTTACTTTTCACAGTGGAACACTTTGGTTACTATGGAATACATATGCTGATGAAATGTGTGCAATGGCATGTGATATTGGAAGGTATTTGCCCTCAAATAGTACACATCAAGATATATTTTTTTTTAAAAAAATCAGAGTACCCCTAAAGCAAGGGAGGTAGGAAAAAGCATGTCAGTTCCTTAGGATTAGGGCTTAATTTCCAGTGTTCTTTTCCCATAGAAGTATGCATTAACTATGGCTGAGAATTTCTGGATATAAATTGAAATGCAAGCACATACCGATATCTATATTTTTTTAAAAAAAATGTTCCTCTGCAAAGGCTTTATAGACTGATGTACCATCATGTTCAACAACAGTCCCCTCACTGAGATCTGCAAACGTAAATGCATTTAAATTTAACCAAGTACTTAATGCATAAATCAGTGAAGTATTTAACAGATTGACAGCCAAATGATTGAGATAAATAACTGTCAATACTTTGTTCCTATTTATCCTTCTGTCACAGAATGATAATACAACCAGACCTATTTCTACCTAGGCATATATCATTCCTATATATTTGATCTTGCTGCTAAGATTCCAAGAAGCACTGCAAGATTGATTTTAGATGGGTTCATGCTCCTGAAAGAAATTAAACAACTCAAATAATAAGATTACATCCAGCTATCTATGTAGTTGCTGGAAGTAAAAGGCTACTGGCATATAATCAATCAATCAATCAATCAATCAATCAATCAATCAATCAATCTGGTATTGAAAAAGGCAAGGCAAGTTGGAGTTTACCAGGGTCTTGGATATATATTTGTGCTATAGGATAATTAGAACTATTCAAGAAAAGGTATTGATTCAACAACAGTCAAGAGTCCATCATGGTCTGACTTGGTATTCATTCCACTTTCTCTAACATACCTTTCCAGTGTGCACTGAAATCCAAGAGCGACAACAGGGCTCATTGCTTCCTTTTGACCTAAAGCAGCAACATGAAAGTTTCTTCTCAATGCAGTTATCCTGAACAATGATGTATGTATGTTTCTAGAAGACACTATAAGTTCCTAATGAGGAAATAGACTTATTTCATTGAATGTCTTCACAGAGATATTATGGAGAGAAATGACTAAATAAAAAGATGGTTTGTTTGTTCATTTGCTAAAGAATGCAATGCTTTCTACCTAATGAAGAGACATATCATTGATGGCATTTCATCCAACCTATGCAGTTTTTTTTTTCATTAGGTTGGATGGACTTTCGTCCTATTGCTTTTGGATTTATCAAAGTGTTATTATTGACTGATGTGGAAAATATCATCCAGAATAATAATGTTGGTCCTAAGACAACAAAGTTGACTTTACTGGTGCTTAAAGAAGTGGTCTAATCGCATGAGGGAAATTCAGATAACCTCCATAACTATATACAACAGAGAGGGGGAAGGTAAAAGGTAAAATCTTCTCTTTGATGTCACTTTGCCACACCAACCTCAATTTAATCATTTCAGCCCTTCAAAGTAGTGAAGGTAGAGAGAAATCAAAACCACGAGTACTGTTACTACTTTGACTGTAATATTAAAATAATAGAATTCTAGAAGTACAAAAGCACATGCTTCTCCCCTGCTTTTCCTTTCCTGAAAACTCACAAAGATCCTTTCTGAGTTGCTTTTTACAACCCCATTTCTTCTTTGAATCCAGATTTCTTAGACCATTGTTTAGGACAGTGATGGCTAATATTTTTGTTGTTGTGTGACCACACCCATAATGCAATATGTGCGCAACACCCCCGTGCATGTGTGATCCCCCATGGAAGCACACCCTCCACATCCCAATTTGGGCCTAGCAGGCCTCCTTGCAGCCTCTTGGACCCAAAAATGGAGCACAGGGAGTGCTGCACTCTTCGGTGCAGAGTTGCGTTGCTACTGGTTTGGCCGGATCGGGTGAACCAGTAGTAGCGGTGGCAGGAGGTTCCACCCACCCACCCGGACACTTCTGCACATGTGCAAAAGGGTCATGTGAGCGCGCATGGGAGCACACCCAAAGCAGTAGTAAAAAAATTTGGCAACCCACTAATGCTCCTCTGGCACGTTTTGGGCCTAGTAGGCCTCCCTGAAGCCTCCTAGGACCAAATATAGGGTGCAGGGGTGTGTGTACCACATCCCCCTGTGCTACCCCTGCCCCCCCCACATGCATGCACAACCCCCACCCCCATGAATGCACAGATGTCTCCTGCATGTGCCCCATCCCACACACATGCATGGCAGAGACCCAAAAATCAGGTGGCTGGCGGGATACACACACACACACACTTGTGTGTGTGTGTGTGTATGTATGTGTGTGTGTGTGTGTAATATATATATATATATTACCCTTTGAAACATTTCTTGAATTCTTCTCTATTGAAAAGAAGGTAGGCTCCAAGTATTTGTGTTTCTTGTAGCATTTGGGGAAATATATATAAAGAATTTTCAACTTCTGTGCTTCCTCGCTCCTTTCAGCAGGTAGATGTGAAGAAGTCTTGTTGTAAACCTTGTTGTAGATCCGATAATACTACAAAAATGGTACAGTACCAAAACCTGAGAGATCTGTAAGAAAGTTAGCAGTGTTTTAGACTGAGGATACAAGAAGCTAGATTGAAAGAATGCAACTGCTTTATGATCAACGGTAAGTACTTTTGATAATGGAATAGCTCACCTTTGCAACAGCTTAAAAGTCACTGAAATGGGAGAAAACCACATTAGTGAAGCAAAAGCACTAAGGGAAACAGGTCATTTTTACTGTTGAACTATTTTCAATGCAAACAGTCATCTGCTACATATAATTTATTGATGCCATTGCTTTAAGAGCAAAAGAAAATAAGATTTTCATATTCTTGCCTGATAAGAAGTTCCAACTTATTGATCTTGAACTTCATGACTTTTCTACGCACTTAATAAAGTTTATTATCTTTCTCCATTATAGTATCTCACATCAATAATATAAAAAAATGTATTGTGCAATGGTATTCTCCAGGGTTGAGAATGGGTGAATATATGTTTGAAGGACATTTTTTTTTAAAAAAATGTTTCTTTTTATATTACTGTCAGAAATAGAGCAAGAATAATCCTTTGAGCAGTCTTTATTGCACTGAGAAGCTGTAGATTAAAGCATAATCATTATCTAATCAATATCATCAAGACTGCTCTTTAATTTACTGATGTACAGTAATGATCAGCAGGTGCTACAGACAGATATTCTCAACACTGGTGTGTTAACAAGTCTTTCAAACCAGCCTAAGGAAATTGAAAGCTTTTCCAATATCTGGCATCAGCTTCACTTCAGTAAGTGCTGATAAAGTTCCCAATTTAAATATAAAAGGGAAATTAACAAAAGGACATGACTCAGATCAGACAGAAATGGATAAAAAGTGCTCACACAATACAGGAAACAATGGAATGTGCCTCAAGCTCCCACAATGATTTGTGCCTTCCTAGGGCCATATGGCAACATTCAGACAAATGAGAGAAACAGATTTTTTTAGGCATCGCATTATAGCAAATATTTGCCACTTAGCACCTCTGAGTGATTTAGCATTTCCATAATTCCAATTTTTTTTCAGTGCAATTACACAAAATTTTGATTTGGAAAACTGGCACAACAGTGAGACATATTCACAAATGCCAGTTTTTTTGCATAGTCAGAATGAAAGAGAGGAGAATGGGAAAGGTTGCAATCACATACATAAAACCAATCGCATTTTTTTTCTCTTCATGTGATTCCTTCTTCATGGCTAGATTCTGGGAAAGATCTAAACAAAGAGACACACGAATGAAAAAAAAAATCATAGATTTCTATGAGCAACAGATATACAAGCTTAACCACCCATTGCATGTAGTTTTCTTCCCCATCTCCACCTTTTTACTTTATGACAAGTTTGGCCTTTCAGTTCATACATACAGCTTTATTTTCTCAGTCTCTTTTACCCACCTACTGCTTACATTTGAAGCATCACACTTCCAACCACTGACTCACAATACAAATATTATCTGGGGCTCCAATCTGCCAGCCTGGACTTGGCTGTATTCTCTCTCAAATAATCCAAATAATTTTTTTTTAAAGTAGTAAATGAAAATGGATACTTTGAAAAGACTGATTGACTAACAAGTGATGTAAAAAAGGATAGATGTATACTGATGATTGATACTGTTGATTGGACTGTTTACCTGGTTTATCATGCACATAAGAGCAATCTGTATGAACTTTGTAGTACCAACAACATGGACTTTGTATTGTTAAACATTGATAAGCAGTATGCATTTTCTAGTATTTTAATGTGTGTGTTTTCTCTTTTAAATGTAATGTAGAAAGCTTTTTTTCTCTGTTATTATTGATAGGGTGATTGATACATTGCAACATTCTCAAATTTCAAGATAATGAAACTTTGCTTTCCAGGTGAGGATAGGATAGGAGTGTGTTTGTCTTAACAGGATGTCCATAGTTTGTCTTTTGCAGTGACGTGCAGTCAGGTGAGGCAAGTGAGGCACAGCCTCACCGCTCTCATCATGAAAAGAAAAAAATGTAAAAAGGAAAAAGCTGAGCTAGTTGCTGCCTCACTGTGGATGGCTCTGCTTAACTGTTAAAAAAAGCCCCTAAAAAAGTGCCCTCCACTATGAGGCAGAAGAACTGCATGCCTCCTCTAGTCTGACTTTAGGTGTTTTATTATCACTCGAGCAGAGTTAAGCAAGGGTTAAAAGCCTAAAAATTCCTGACGTAGTTGAGGCAGCAGTTTTCCTGCCTCATAGTAGAGGGCGCTTTTTTAGAGGCTTGTTTTAACAGTTAAGTAGAGTCATCCACGGAAGCAGCAAAGAGCCATGCTGTAGCACACACACTTTCTCCCAGCCTCTTTCTTTTGGAATGCTTGGATCGGCTTCCCTCCGGCTTCTCTGCCTCTCCTCTCACCCCAGCCTGCCAGCAGGAGGTGAATGGGTGGGCTTTATTGTGTTCCAGGCATTTCCCACCCAGACAACAGGCTGCATTTGCAATGGTGGAGGTGTTTGGGGAAAGCAGCAGGGGAATGGGGAGGATAGCAGAGGAGCTGGTTTCAAGCTACTGGAAAAGATATCCAATCCAACTTTTGTGTATGTGTGTATGTTTGTTTGAGAGTGAGTGAGAGAGGGAAGGGGGTAGGAGATATAGTCCAATCCAACTTGTGTGTGTGTGTGTGTGTGTGTGTGTGTGTGTGTGTTTGAGAAAGGGGGAGGAAGGGAGAGAGAAACAAATGCTGTCATTTTAAATCGGAACTGAGCATGCCTGGCTGTGGAATTCTGGGAGTTGAAGTCCACAAGTCTAAAAATATTTGAAACCCACCACTGTGTCAGTGCCTCACCAGCCATAAACCTCACCGCACGTCACTGGTTTGATTAGATAGAAAACTCTTCAGTGATAATTGACATCCGGTTTGTCTCTTTTTGGACTCTTAAGTGAACTCTAAGTAAACTTTTGACCTTTTTTCCTTATTAATATTCTAAATTCTCTGCCCACAGGTCTTGGAAGTTCATTTAAATGATCATACTAAAATATTATGGGTTAGCATTCACTGATAGTTACTGAGCATGGTCTCTATACGGTTTATGATTCAAATTGTATTGCTCAATGAGAGAAAACATTCCAAATCTAATATGTTTGAACTATATATAAAAGTATTTCTCCCCTTCCTAAGGGTGTTTCCAACTTGTACCTGTGGGAGACCTATCCTTTACTTATGCATAAATAAAGGATATTTATCTATTTTGTTTTAGTTCAGATGCTATTTTGGGCAGGGGCACATCAAGCTAAAAAACTTTATCATGACTTATGGCCAACAAGACATTCTCTTTATTTTTGTGAGGTGGAATAACAGAATATTGAAAGCTTATTAGAATTTCTCCATACCTTATATTATACCGAAGAAAATGAAAGTGGGATTACTTTAGATTTCTTTCTGATCCTTCTTTTTTGAGACTGAGTCATGTTTTCTGACTGTCTTCCCCCATTAAATAGTTTACTCATTTCTTCCTCATTCGGAAGACCAAGCCTAGATTACTTCACAGTGATGATTCTTGCCCTACTGCACATAATTGATACTGTGAGGATGAAAGGTAAGCTGATAACCTTACAATTGAAATAGAAATTAAACTCTCTTCTCGGTCTCCATTTCCAAAGCATTACATAAAAATGAAGATAAGTGGATATTTTAAAAGAATTAGAAAGCTATGCATGCAAAAGGTTTTCTAGGAGGACTGTGGAATCCTGTTATCTACTTTCATTAGTTACCAAATTTGGGTTGTGGACATCCTTTCCCCATGTTTTGAGCCAATAGTTGTATAGTTGCCAGCCTTGAAGGTTTCTGCCATTTGTCCTCGGTTTTAAAAATAAACAAGGTTTCTGGCATTAAAATCAGAGATCCCATTTCAACATGTTCAAATCTCACATCACACATTTTAAGCTGTTAGAAAACATGCAGCACTGAGCTGCCTGCATTCTTGCTTGGCTGCCTGCTGATCCGTCTATCCATCTATTCAGGAATCCGTTTTTATAATGCTGTTGTTATGTATCAGAGAGCTTTGGGGGAACTCCTTGAAAATAGTCCTTGGGTTATGAACATTCATATAGTGACTGTTCAAAGTTACAATGGCAATGAACAAGGGGGATTTACATTGGGTCTTTAAAGTTCTGGCTGCAGCATCCCCATCACATTGAAGGGGAATAGTAAAAAGGATACAAACGTGTTGATTAGTAAAAATATTTGTTTTCTGTAACACACATATATTATGCCTTGTATTTGTAATGTATAAGCTTGCATGCTGTAAGTGCCTTTTATTCCCTGCAACTGATTTCCTGTGGCAATATTATTAGGGTCTGTAGAATATCTGGCTAATGTCAAAACCTGTGATCCTTGCCATTTGAACTCTTATTAATCTGCAATCAATGGGCATAGAATTGATCCTGGAATGGAGCTGTAAAGAGCTGTAAAATTGACACCTTTTATATGTCCCCATCCTGCCTGAGAACATATCTCAGCTTTGATCTGTTCACAACAGGGACCAAATGGCCAATCATGGGAACAGAGGAAAGAGATCATGCTGTTAAATCTAGTGAGGAGTATTGTAAAGCCAGGGTGTTCTTCTATGATGTCTCTAACTGTATAAAAAGGAGCTACTCCTTCTCTGAAGGGTAGTTCTACCCTGCATATCCTTGGGGTATGTTGGGAGCAACTGACCATCATGTCTTTAAACTTTGATCAAAGATTAAATGCTGATTGTTATTCAAGCCCCATTTAAGTCTCATGTTTGGCTTATTGTGACTTGGATGTGTTCTCAAACTTCTATGGGTCTCAATGTATTCTCAAACCTTACAACATGTGATCACAATCAAGGCACTTGGTACCAGACTTATGATTATGAGGTCACAGTGAGCCATAGTCATGTGATTATGATTTTCAACATTCCCTGCTGGCTTCCAACAAACAAAATCAATGAGGAAACTAGAAGGAGTCAGAAATCATGATTATATGACATCCTTACGTGGTCAACAGTACTGCCAGAATTGCCATCACTAGGTGATGCATCACAAGTGCATCAAGTGTGTCAAATGCAGCAAGTGTGCTGTTGGTGATGGAGTTCGTGATCCCAATTGTCATAACCCGAGGAAACAAGACATAAAAGTGATATGTGGGTGCTTTCTATATTCTGTACCATTACTATCTCTAAACTATTACTATGACAATCCTAGTGCCATGATTACTATTATTACTACTACCTATTACCCAAATGCTGTTACCAATATTCTATGCTCAAGCTATTATACTAATATGAACAAATGTTGCTTTCTTAAGCCTCTGCCTTAAGATCCCTGTCTCTGAGATTCATCTTCTTTTTATTCTGTAAATAGCCAGCATGTAGAACTCTTTACACCTCCCTTGTGTTGTGCTTTTTCCTGCTGGGTGCTATGCTTCCTTTCTTCTCTTTTGGACCATCTACTCCTTCTGAAGGGGAAAAAAAACCAAATACCTCTTTTGTTTGGCTGATGTGCTCAATTTGCTAGTGACTGCAGTGCTCCAAGACATGCATCTCCTTCATCCTCCTCCAAACTTTCCCCACTTTTGGGTTAAAGTTTCAGCTTTATTGATAAATCTACTGGCCGAGAGGGAAGGCTCCAATGGGACAGAAAAAAGGCAGCACAGACACCTGCAATTTTTTTCCAGCAGTCTTCTCTTCTGCAAGCATTTTGATATTACTTATGAATTGCCCAAAGTGTCAGGGCACGCCACAGGGAAATGGACTCATAGTCACAAAGCTTCATTATTGTTTCTCCTGAATCAGCTGTAATAAATACTATTCTCTGTTAGATGGAAGACACTGGTCCTAATTTTGCTTGCCAAAACCAGTTTAGGGCAATTCACATCACGTCTCTCGTGAAGTAAAAAAAAAAAAAGACGATGCTTAAAATCCAGAATTTAAAATAGCTAAGAGATTATTTTTTGTGAAAGGCAATCCCCTCCTTTAATTAGTTCTATTAAGCAGTTTCTCAATGACTGCAACATCACAGGAAACCCATTCAATAATTCAACATGTCAGAGCCTTTACAGTTTGCAACCTCTGCCACCCTCTTTATGGCCCCAGTGAAAATGTTCAGCTGTTTTGTCTTTTCCAATATTTCAAACGAACCATAAGTGCTAACACTTAATGAATGACAAGCAAGGGCTGCTTCTATCTGCTCCCCATTAACCTTCATTAATGTAACAAAGTCCATCTGAAAAGTGCTTTTGAGAGGACAACAACATTTATTTGTGCTTATTTGACAGAATTCTTTAGCATTTTGTCCTTTCTCTCATTGTTCCAGCTGAGTAATAAAAGAAGACCTAGGCAATGTCCCCCTTTACTTCACAACTTGGAAATAATAATATTTCACTGAAGTGTAAGGACAGCGTAATTCTGTTTACAATGGATATTTGCTGATTTTTGATTTTCTGTTTGAGAAAAAGCAACATCTCAGGAACAGTAAAGAAAAAAAACATTATACAAGCTTAATGTCAAGATTAGGCCTAGCCTACTATATATTCCTCTGATTGTCACTCATCTTGAGGTACAGCTTGATGATTTATTTATTTATTTATTTATGGTATTTTTGCAGGGTGAATATACAATTAGCTTCTGCATAAATCACAAAAATAAAAATAGGATATTAAAATAGAACACTGTGTGTGTGGGGTGTGCATATGTGTGTATTAGAGAGAGAATGAAATAGAAACAACATTTGGATGTCAATGGCACTATCAAAAAGAGTGAAGGTTAGCTTTTCCTTGAGATAGGGTTCCAGGAATTCTGATGAAATAAAGAAGTGGTTTACCTCATCCACGGACCACAAATTTAACATTTTTAAGGGACAACAGACCATAACCTATGTGCAATAAGACTCTTTTTGTATTTCTGCCCCTGTGGTCTACTTCTTTTGGTAGATTCTTCATTCAGGCAGAATCACTTGAAAACAGCTTAAAGTTCAAGCACATGTGAATGGGGAGAATGCAATATTGTTAGTGACACGTCTTCTTATTGTTGTTAGTTGCAAAGTCATGTCCAACCCATCGTGACTCCATGGACAATGTTCCTCCAAGCCTTCCTTTCCTTTACCATCCTCTGGAGTCCATTTAAGCTCACGCCTACTGCTTCGGTGACTCCATCCAGCCACTTCATTCTCTGTCGTCCCCTTCTTCTTTTGTCCTCTAACACATCGACACATCTAGCTACTGGTTTTCTTGGAATGCATTTTAAAATCTAGTTTTCACTATTATTAGAGAACTATAGGTGTTTTGTTTTAAGTACTAAACTTTTTATTATGTTTAATTCATTCAAACATTCAGTTGATGCATGAGGAGGTTAATGTCACCTTCCTTCCTTCCTTCTAATGTAAGAGAATGTTAAGTTGATCTGGAAAGAAATGGGCTGTGTATTAAAGCATAACACAAAGTTTTCATTCTAGGAATTTCTTTTCACATTTCTGGAAATTTTAACAACATTTAATAGGTTTTCTCATTATTTTGGGAAACTTCTACATCCATTCAAAATTTAAACTAAACTTTTAAAAAATCCTATAGTATCCAATAATTCGAAATTCCAATGATTATTCTGTTAACCTCCCAGAGTCACTGTAACAGTGAGATGGGTGGCTTAAATCAATCAATGAATCAATCAATGAATGAATAAATGAACGGCACAACTTTGCCTTGACTTAGGTTTTACTCAAGGTATTTACAACATAATCTTACAACTGCCTTTTTAGGGTGATTATGAATGTTTAACTGCACAACTATATTTTGTATTATAATGTTACTGAAACATTAATATAGTATAAAGTTACTCCTTTATGAACACTTTTTTCTTAAATAGATAAGGTATGTTTTGTCCAAACAATATTTTGTTTCTGGAAAATCTAAACTAAAAATCAAATCAAAACAAAACAAAACACAAGAGAATTCTTCCAAACAATGCTTGAAATGCCTCTAAACATTGGCAAACCAGATTCACTGTTTTGGCTTGGAGGAATAAATGAAACTGGGTTGCTGGTTTAGGCTTCCTGACCAATTGCAGTTGAGGAAATGACTTTTGTTAAAGTGAGTTACAGAATGAATTTAGTAAAGGAAAGACAAAAAAGAAAAGTAATAAATAAAAAAAGGAAAATTGTTATTATAGTAGAAGAATATGGCCATTGCCTTATCACTTTTGCTTCACATATGTGCTTGGAAACTTCTTCCATAAAAATTACTCATATTGATAGTGTTCTTAATCTCATTATGAGCATGATTGGAAATGTTACTTTAATATTTAGTTGGCTAATCATTTAATAAGTTTGTAGAACACATTTAATTTTATTTTATTTTTAATATCAAGCTGCATTAATCTGATAGTTGTGCTCAGAAGCCACAACTTTAACATTATATTGGTAACATATAGCTTTCATTCTTTTGACATCTCATTTTTCCACTATCCATTCAACAACTCAGTATGATTCTTATTAAGGACAACCTAATTTATCAATTGGTAGGGAATGATAATTCTCTAAACATTTCATATTGTTCATGAAACAATTATTTGTTATCTGAATTTAGTATTTTTTTTATCCTTTTTCAACTTCACCTTTCACTCACAAATCTGCAATAACACTAACAAGTAGATCAATAATTAAAATGAATGAGTGAATAAATTATATAATTCACAGAATGCCAATTCTGTAGAGGGTAATAAAAAAGACACTTCCCTAATAAATACTTTTATGTATTCGATTGCTATCTTGTTATAATCCCATTTATCACCTGTGATTTCCCATTACCTTTAGTCTTCTGAAAACTAATCAAAAAGAGGATAATTATTGTGCTCAAGTTTTAACTTGTCCAGCTTTTTTCAGATGTTCTGGGAATTGCTATCAATCTTTCACTAGTATGTAGGTTATAAACAGCAAAAAACCTCCCACTTCATGTTGTTGTGCCTATCAACAGCAACATATAGCTGATATATGCTAATTACCTTTATTTATATGTGATCAACAAAAGGAGCAGGACTTATAAAGCTATGTTGTCGAAGGCCAAGAGCTTATACACTGACTAATCAACTTTTCCAAACAGTGCCTATTTTCTTAACTTTTCTAGGCATTATAATATAGAACAGAAAGAGACAAATTTCTGACCTTGAGATGATTATGGCTACAATTCTTACAGCTCTTTGCCATCGACCATGACTGATGGGAACTGAAGTCCATACTTCTGACAGGCACCTGGTTGTTATAAAATTGACACTAATACAAATTCATTCTTGGGATGCAGTGATCTGTAAGAAGAGGTGAAATCAACTTACCTTTGCTACTGGTTCGCAAATGTGAGCGCACCTGCTTGCTTCACTCACACGTGCCACCACCATGCATGCAGAGTACCTTCTGAGCATGTGCAGAGCCTCAAAAATGGGACATGATGGGCGGAGCCTCTCGCCACCACCGCTACTGGTTCACCCGAATCAGATAGAACTGGCTGAATAGCACCACTGCCTGTAGGTAGCCTTCAGCAGTTTTAAGTTACCAGATTCCTTCAAACACCACACAAAAAGAACCTTCCCATCCAACTCTTTAAACTGGAAGACAGAACCATCACAATGAACATTTTCAAAAAGCACTGAATGAAGAAGGAATGGCATGGACTAGAATTGAATTATACAAGAGGGTAAATCCAAGTTACAACAATGATTAATAATAGATCACAAAGCTTTAGCCTTTCAGGCAATGAGCTATTTAGCCTTTCAGGCAATGAGCTATTTCCTATATTAACCAAGTTTTAACCACCCCATCTCCATGAGCACTGCTTAACTTTTCTCCATGATATAAGATATATGTGTAATTACATATACTTGGTTATGATAGGGCTTCTTATCAATGCTATCAAAGCTTATGGAATATAGTTCATTAGCAGATTAATTCTGCTTCCTCTTCCCTGTTTCATAGCTACATAACTACATAGCTGATACTCAGTGGAAAAGAACAATAGATTTATTAAGAACATTTCACTGATAATCTTGCTAAGGTCAAATATTCAGTGAGTTTTGATGGGAGACAGCTTGTCTGATAGTTATTTCAGTATGCATTTTTGCTAACTATACATGTGCTACAGATTTTATGAAATTTGTACGGGCTTTCTGTATTTTTAATTAGTAGAATATATTATAACCTTATATTTAGTTCTTCACTTTAAACAATGCAATTGTATTTAGTTCCTTAAATACATAAATGCAAGGTTGCTGCCATATAACTTTTTAAGTGTCACAATTGAGGATTCAGTTACTGTAATGACTTTTACCCAATCAAATCCCAGGGATGAGGAAGCCATAAAGAAGTACACTGGTTATATTCAGAGATTGTTGTCCATTTAGGCCATGGCAACGGTAGGGCTCACACTTGAATAGGGCACTATAAATCCAGCCAAGTTGATATTCAATAAATTGCTTAAAGAAACCAAGTTTTAACATAGTGCATGACCCTGGACAAGTACATAAAAATCATGCAAGGAAATAATGAACTTCCAAAGATTTTAGTAACATTTGTCATGATGAGAGGGATAGAAAAATCTGGGCATCCCAAATTGGTTAAAAAAATGAACTAATTTTCTTTTCTTTGTTTGAAGAAAATATTCTAAAATTGTAGCATTAATACAATACAACAGAGGGACAGAAGGAAAGAGGGAGTGTGTCTTCCCTATCATGATGTGGTATGAAAACATTTAGATCCACAGCAAATCAAATGACTCTTGCTATCCTTTTGATAACATTTCAGTTCAGGGTGTTTCTATCTATGCCTGTCATCATATCTTGGGCAAGAAAATGGTTTATTGGGAAAGAATAAAGAGACGTTCATCCCCCAACTCTATGGTCTCATGGCAATGTCCCCAAAATTAGAGATTCACATATAATTGGTGTTCCTGTTCTTGTTGTTATGGTAGCTTGAAATGTGCAGCCCTAAGTTATAAAGCTGATTAAGTATGGGAAGGAAGGGAAGAAGGGAGGGATGAAGGAAGGAAGGAAGGAAATAGGGGACCAACCAGATGGACATATCTCACTCTGAATGAAGTCACTGAAAACAAAAAAAGGTAAAGGTTCCCCCACACATACATGCTAGTCATTTCTGAATCTAGGGGGCGATGCTCATCTCCGTTTCTAAGACAAGGAGCCAGCACTGTCCAAAGATGTGTCCGTGGTATGGCCTGCCTGACTAAATGCCAAAGGTGCATGGAGCACGGTTACCTTACCACCAAAGTGGTCCCTATTTTTCTACTTGCACTTTTATGGGCTTTAGAACTGTTAGGTTGGCAGAAGCTGGGACAAGTAATGGGAGCTCACTCCATTACGTGGCGCTAGGGATTCAAACCGCTGATCTGCCGACTTTCTGAGCAACAAGCTCAGCATCTTAGCCACTGAGCCACTGCATCCCTCTGACAACAAACAAAGGATATGCTTAATTCTCCTATAAGAATGGGGCAGTTAAAAACTTCTTCAACACCTAATCCTTCCTATTTGTAGCTATGCGACAGTTCAACACTGAAAAACCTAGACACTGATTCAAATCTTTAAAAATAAATCAAAGAATATACTGAAGAGTACAGTTAGTACTATTTTAAAAAAAGGGAAGTGGGTTGATTTAAATTTGAATTGACTGGCACTGAGAGGCTTCAAAGCTCATTTTGAGTTCCCTGGCACATAAGGGCTTTTCTATTCTGGATAGCATAGAATAGACCATCATATGTACATCCATCCAGACAATGTTTGGTTTCATTTATTTTTACCACCGGTTCGTCGCACGCCCACTTGCTTTGTGCATGCACACACCTTCCGCACATGCATCCAGCCTTCTGCGCATGCACTTCGCTTGTGCACGTGCCTTCTGTGCCTGCGTCAGGTCTCAAAAATGTGGCTAAATAGGATGGCATAGAGCCGGGGCCCATGATCTCCACTACCAGTTCGCTCAAACAGGTCTGAACTGGCTGAATACCACTACTGCATCTTGATTTGGAATGGGAAAAGAAGCTTTTCCACTGTGATAAGGATATCTCTAAAGGTTTGGCCTGGATTTAGACTAACCATTAGGAGAAAATGTGGCAAACCTTTGGGACAGTTTAGTTTTCTGGGCATTCCACATTTCAACATAATTATTCTGACATCTTGCATACCTCTTACCTGGTGATCATGGAACCTAAGTCCTTTCAACCATTTTAGTGAGGTTCTTTCTAACTTTTTCTTCCACTGAACTAAGAACTGCTTCTTCAGTTTAGAGTTCTTTCTAAGCCCCACTTTTATATTCATTCCGGATGCCTTCTTTCTCCAGTTTAAAAATGATCTAGAGGTCATGGTGTAGGAGCCTCAAGAATTATAATTTCCAAAGTCTCCCTTGTCACAATGCTCTCTGCAACATCTTCCTGGATTATGAATAAGATAAGGAAATGGTAAGCTTTGGTTCCTCAGAAGAGCAAAATAAATGCATGAATGAGCTTGGAAGAAAGAGATGTCTCCTCTTATTCCTACCAAGTGGACTCAAAATGTAGGGCTGCAATCAAAATGTAGGGCTGTAACATTTTCTCATACCCAATACTGAAATTTACTAATTTTAATGATCTCTACTGGGGTACTTTTCCCATGTATGTATTCTTCACTGGAAATATTTTGACCAACTAGATTGCATAGGATACACTTTGATATAAATTGAAATACAAACATTGTACAAATAGTTGAAATACTGGTTGTAGATAAACTACAAAGACAATGCTTGAATTATGAACCAAGTTGTTAATCAAGCTTCTTGTTGTTCCTCAGACGGTGTTACAATACCATTTTTGCCCTTTTGAAATCAGAAGCTCTGCTAATGATAGATGATTCTACTATATTTTACTTTATTCCCCAGTCCACTGTGGTAAAGAGATGGAGCAAAATGCCTTTCCATCAAAAGAGGTGTACCATAAGAATGATGCAAAAACATGCAATCATTGGTAATAGGAATACTTACAGGTGACAATAGTTGTATTGACAATCCATAACAGCATGGAAGGCACTAAAGAAATATCAAAATATGAATTAAAATATTGTAAAAATATGAATAACAACTATGAATCAATGTGTATCAGGCAAATTGTCATTTCTAACCTGCTATAAGACGCTTTTGTAAACTATTTTCTTAGAAAGCCAACTAATAAACGGATCTTAACACCATGGCACCATGCAACAATAATTGATGAAATGTAAACAAGTGGGGAAGGAGGGAGGAGTGGAGAATGAATGATTTCCATCTACAAAATTCCTTATAATAATAAATGTTATATTTATTATTTTTATGAAAAAGAAGAAGAAGAATATGATTATTTTCGGTTTCAAAGGATCAGAGACAGAAATCTAGACTTGTCAGATTGAAGCGGTGGATACAACATCAAACCCTGTTAGGGTTTGAAATAGGTCATCACTAGTTTCCATGCTTGAAATAGCAGACACTGCCTGAACTGGGGTAGAATGAGATAAATTAAAATATGAAAATGCAACGCTAGCTTCATGTTATATTTCTCAGAAAGTAGGTTCATTTTTTTATCTTAACAAAAGACAAAACAAAAAAGGGAAAATTACCCAGCTGCACTTTCAACTGATTATGTAAAAAGTAGAATAAGTATTAGGGGATGTATCATAGAAATAAAGAATATATAAAAATAAATAATAAATTAAAAGAGACACTTCTGTTACCTGTAACACATGATGGATATTGTACATGGGATGGAGGAGGGAGTTTGATGTATTTCCTGCCAGCTGTACAATTGCCTCATCTGGTGGAGGTAGTCATAATCTTCAGGCACCACTTGCTCAGAGTTTGTTTGCCCACAAAAAAGAATAATGTATGCTGTTCCATGAGAAACTGACATTGTTTAGCAAGATTGTTTCTGGGGATTTTCCCTCTTACTGCAGACCAAATCTTTGAAGATTCTGCAGGTGATTGGAATAAGAAAGGAATGATATAAATTGACTTTGGCTCATTAAATAATAAACGATGGAAGGAGATGGGTGCTTCAAAAATGTGAACAAATAAACATCACCCTATACAATATTTTATCTCTCTAGGCTGTTGGTTTGAGCTCCAAGCTTGTCAATTTGGTTGTAAACATTTTGTCACCATTCAAGGAGACATTGTTAGTGCATTTTGAGTTGTGCTCATCTGTCAGAACACAGGTCTTTAAATACCATTTTATGAGATGCAAATTAGGCTGAATATTGTTTGTTCAGATATTTCTGAGTCATGGTCTGATTTCGGACTATTTGATTGACTGGCTGTTGTTGAGGGCTTTAGTTAAATATCTTCTGTGTGATGCAGATTAGGATTACAGTTATTTATTTTGGTGCTTCTGAATCATAATCTGGTTTCTGCTTGTTTGATAGTTTGAATGGCTGCCTGTTGTTAATAGACATGGTCTGATTTCTGGTGAATCAATAGGTTATAATATAGGCAAAATCAAGGATAGAAAGAGAATTCCTTGAAGCTTGCTTTTCCACCAATAAGTGAATAAATAGATACATTGACATCAACCCAGTCTACGAATTGCTGAGAATGAAAAAAACTGTATCAACCACAATGAACAAACAGGCAGCCCACTTTGCAGCAACAAAATTATAACCCATTGGCTCACAAGAAATCGGAGCACATCTCAGTAACAACAACTATCTACTCAAATGATCAAATAAGGCGAAACCAGGCCTCAGAAGTACCCCAGATAAACAATTCTAATCCTAATCTGCACCACACAGATGGTACTTAAATATAGCCCAGCAACAATAGCCAGCCAAACAAACAGTCCAAAATCAGACCATGATTCAAAAATATCCGAACAAACAGCATTTAGACTAATTTGCATTTCATTAAAGGTATGTAAAGACCTGTGCTCTGACAAGAACAATTCAAAACTCACTGACAATGTCTCCTCGAACATTTGCAACCAAAGTGTTAAGCTTGGAGGTCAAACCAACAACCTAACTACCAACCTGAGCTACTAATATTCAAACACATTTCATTCTCTATTTCTATCTCTCTCATTTATCTATCTATTTATATTGGCCTATCATCCATCATCTATCTATCTATCTATCTATCTATCTATCTATCTATCTATCTATCTATCTATCTATCTATCATCTGTCTGTCTATCTATCATCTATCTCTTCACTAAAAGCAGCATAAAATGAAGCATGAGCAAATCAGTTGATTGGATGTACCACTCATATTGCTTCCACATATTGTATATCCTGCTGGAAGCCTATTCTTTCTCATTTCTTCCACTGAGCTTTTCTTTAAAAAGAAAAACTGCTTGAAAAGTTTGCATGTAAATACTTACATCTAAATATCCACAAGACATATTTTATTTCGGAATTGAACATGTGTGTGTGTGTGTGTGTGTGTGTGTGTGCGTGTGTGTGTGTGTTTTGTAGAATTCAAGAATGGAAATGCTTGGAAAAAGATATTGCTGCTAAAAAGAGTTTCAAAAACATAATAGGCTTGTACCCTTGCATGATATGAAATATAGATCTGAAACTGAATTTGAAGTGCCCAAGATAAAATAAGATCTGAACAGTAAGATCAAGGTGTGATTACAATTTCATAAAATAGCTATGCATCCTGTGATAAACCTTGACCCACCCTGATCATGATAGTGTTATATCTGCAATAAAAGTTATAAAGAATGTTACTTCCCTGTTCTGGGGAAATATGGCTTACAGTGTAAACAACTTGGTATTTTCCAGAAGCTTTCAAATTCTATTCCTATTAGCTCCGTCCTAAAGGCATAATGATAAGGGATTGTGAAAATTGTCACCCCAAACTTCTGGAAGGTATGAAATTGCCTAATTTAATCCTCAACTGGATCATTTGGATAAGGCTGCTGGAAAACCCAGATTGTTGGAGAAGTCCAGAGGTCAGAACTGTCACCTTGGATTTTGCTCAGGATCAGCTTGTTAACTGGTTTCTGCCTGAGGCTGATAAATTTATGTAGGTAATCATGCACTACTCTTCTCTATATTAACATACCTGAACAAATCTATAATGCTTTTACAAGAAAATAGGATTTTTGTTCTGTGATTCCAATTGTCAATCATCTTATACCCAAAAGCAGGAGATGGTCTAAGTCATCACTGTTTTACTCCACAGGAATAGTACTATCGAAGCTGAAAAACAAAAGCCACTTGAATGTTAGGAAATATGAATCCATTACAATGGTTAAATTTAGTAACTGTCAAAATTGTCTTCTGGCCTTGCACTGTCTGGGTGAAATAAAGTACATTTTGGAAAATAAAAAGAAGGAAATTGGAAGGGAAGGCATGGAAGATAACTAAACAATTTCTCAAAGAACGCACATTGTTTTTCAATTAAAGAGAGGGGTGGAAATTCAAATAGAGATCATCAGTGTAATTTAAGACAAAACAGGAAGTTTTATTTGTCTGTGGAGTTCTCAGTCATCCAGGTCATGGTTGTCTCAAAGGTGCTTTTTCAAAAGGCAACTGGATTTATTTGTTTTTCCTGGAAGACATGTCACTTCTCATCCAAAAAGCTTCATTGGTTAAGAATAAACGATTCCCAAGAATAAAAGACGTTTTATTCCTCCAAATAATTAAATAAATGTGATAATAGATTGTGAATAGGCAGCATCTCTTGCCTGATGAATGAAAGCTTGAGGCAAACTTGTAGAGGCACAGATAATACCAAGGTGTTGCTGGGGATACCTATTCTCTAGGTTACTATTTCAGTATCTTCCAATTTGATTCTCTCTTCTTCTTTTTCTGAAGCTTAGTCAGTCTTTGACACATGCTCAACCACCGTACCGTCATTTCCAGATGCTTTTGCCTTGACACAACTCCCATAGAACCAAATCAGCCCTAGTGTCCTAGTGATTTTGCATTACATAGTCTAGAAGATGGGACTGTAGCTTCAGTTTCAGGTTCCGTCCATTTTTCATTTCCAGGCCTTAAGTCTTATTTCTTCGTAATTTTGAGGTCTGCTGCGGTGGTTAGTACTTGATTTTGTTTCATTGTCTTATGAAAATCCATGGATATTTTTTATATTTTTAATGAATAAATTATCTCTGCAGCTTCTTTTTTTCCTTGTGTAAAAACAGTAACATCTGTCTCAGTTTTTCCATCTGTCTGCTTATTTATCTGTGAAGTTAAAGTTTTACTGGATTTGAACATTCTTATTCTGAAGAACAATGACATTTTAGATGCCTTTTAATTTCCCAGAACAAAATGGATATATTGGCTGTCAAATGTGAAGCAAACACATTTCTTCCTGATGCTTATCTTGTAAGCCTAGCTGCTCCAGGGCAATTACTGGGAAGCTATCACCCTATCAGAATGCTCTATAGATCCTTCCATAATGATACTTTTACACAGGTATCTAATTTACAGCGAGCTGAATCCATGAATCTATAAGCTTTCATTCTTAATGCCAAATAGATAAATTATCTTGCATTTATTTCTTACTATTTCTCATTTAATCCAATGCAGAAAAAGTGCTCAGGAATTTATTCAATGAGAACTTTGGAGAATTAAAAAAAATCATGGGTGATATGAGTGGAGTGAGATGTCCTTACGTTTACTTCATTAAAAGGAAAATTTTAGAATATTTTATCTCTCTCCAGTGGCCTGCAGCCACTCTGGCTTCTCATATTTCTACTAAACTCAAAGAAAGATCTTCTCAGAGATCTTCAGTTTTTTTTCAATAGCAGTGCTACTTGTATAACTAAAGGAAGTCCTGCTTTTTATAATTCTATAATCCAACTTGCCAAGACATTTTCAGAAAAGGTTTAAGCAGGGAGTCAGGCTATGTTCATCATTTTGTCGTTTTTCCCCACTTAAAAAAGAAATAAATAAATTGTGCAAAGTTTTGTGACATTATAACACTTGCTATAATGATCCCTTTGCAGGTTGAGCTTTCCTGATATGACCTATTGTGCTGACTTGAAAGGCAGAATGACATTTTCTAAAAGCCAGGAGAGGTTTATGATTAGGGGCAGAGAAAATAGGGAAGGAATAAAATTTAAACCAGGCATGGCATTTACAGAGACTGCAAACAATAAGGATAAAGTAACATTTCACTTGTACATTAAGCAAGTAATGTTGCATCCCTGATATAGCTCCAGAAGAAAAGCTTGATTTGTTAAGAATAACTTTATTCAGGAACCTGGAACCAGCTAGCAAAGAATTTGATCACTGGTTGTAAGACATGTTGCTTTTTGCTGTTTTTTTTCCCAGCACTTGACTCACATCATAACGTGTTCATGTATTAGGACGCTTTGAGTTTTATAGGCTCTGGATTGATGGGTATTCTGTGGATAGAATGAATTGTGCATCAAAGAGAAATGCCAGCTGGAAAGCAAAGAGTAAAACAATGGAAGAAACTCAAGGTTGGTGGAAAAAATGGGCTGCAAACCTCAAATCAGATTTTGCCTGGAGGCATCTCTGAAACATCTCATTAGAGGTCTCCCTTCAGTGGGAATTCCTAGAAAGGGCATGTGTGAAATGGCTGCAACTTGTTTTAACAAGGTACTTTATTATAAGTGTAAAAATATAGCAGGAGTTAAAATGTCCCTGAACACCACCAATTGTTCTTTTTAAATGGGAAAAACATACAACAGATGAAACCTTTCTCCCCTGAACCCTTTTCAGATCACTTTTATAAAATATCCAGCAATTTGACTATTTGCCTCACTCAATAGTAGCAATGGCCCAATTTGCTTCCTTAAGATGGTTCAGGATGGCAACCCAGGGTGTTTCCAATAGGTAGAAGAAGATTCTGGGCTGTGTTAGTGTGTCATATGGGCACACATTTTTTTGGTTGCTACCAGTATTCCAAGGACACATAGAGAAGATCATCAGGAAAAAAAATGCAGCAGCTTTGCTTTGCTGACAGGGGCATATTTGTTCACAATGCAGGTTTAAAGGCATGATTTGCCTGAAGCATCGCCAAAATGACACATCCTTTCAAAACCTAATGAAGAATATCTTCTATTCCTTTTTCATTCCACAACTCAGAATGCTTGAATCTGAACTCATCCAATAAATTAGTATTCTGCCTACAGATCTGAGTGGGACAGTTTTTGGCAACATTTTGAAAAGTTAGGGAAGAAAAAAAAAATATTTTCGAGCATTCGTGGACATTTCAGGAATGCCAGAAGCAGAAATTTCTTTCTTTCTTGTTTGAAAAACCATGAAAAAAAAATGAAAGCACAGACATTGCATTCTAATAGTGATAGGCACATTCCCTCCCTTTCCCTTTACAATACTTTGTAGAAGAATATACAGCACCTTGAAATATTGTTCCTCTAAGAGCATCACTAGAAGTTGGGTAACAAAGGATGGCTATCTTCAATATCCAAGGATATTATATGAGGTATGAACCTCATATAGGCTGGCAACTCTAACTATGGCAGTTCTAACTATCTGGCAACTCTAACTATTGGCAACTCTAACTATTTTGTCAAACAAAGATGAGAAAATTCTCTTTGAATAATAGATACTAAAATATTCCAATTCATTCCAGAAAGCCATAGATTCCCCCCCTCCCCCCAGATCTCTGATCAAGGAGTGATTCTGAGAAAGTTGGGAAAATTTGACATAAATAAATTCAAGAAGCAATGGCAAAAGACATGCAGTGTTTTTTCCAACCATATTACCAGTACATTGTCTTTAGGAGCCATCTCTATTTTCATCTATGAAACAAAGTTATGCATTGTGTCTGGCCTCTGTGTCATTTTAGTATGCATATCCATGCATGCACATACACACATGTGCACGCATGCACACAGACAGGCATACCTCTCATGTCATATCTTTATCTGTTTATGAACAAATCTGCTTTGAATCGCATGGGGAATTGTCTATGCTCCACTCCAGTCAGATGTCCAAGAGAGATGAAGAGCTCTAAGAACTGAACAGAGGCAATATGCTGCAATAGTCTCAAATTATTCTCCCATAGGGAAATACTGAGGGATTGTCTTCTGCATTTTTTTTCTCTGAAATTTCTTTCTCAACTTCATATTTGATGAAGTTTTGCTCAAGTTTATGAAGATGGGTGGCATGCACATTCAATTAATAAATAAAAAATAAATCCTATTGCAACGGAAATGTTTAATCAGAAAAATGAAGAAAGCAGTACTAAGTCTGAGAGATGTGAATATAATTGGACATGTTTTTAACACAGTAAATAAATAAGTAAACACAGTAGCTCAAAGCAGAGAGAGGGATGATATTAGAAAGCTGAGAATATATTAATGACAGGAAGTAATAGAGAGTACATAAGAACCCCAAGTCATAGATTGTGTACTTCATTTTTGATGCAGAAACAGCTGAAATGCTTTTCATAAAAAAGAACAAAATTAAATATACAAGTCTGGATACTGAATCTTTATTACGTGCATGAAACACTTAATAGGCAAATCATGCTCAGTAGTTCTTTAAGGAACTGTAAGAAGTGAAGTAGTACAAACCTGGATCATTAATTTCTAAGAAAAACAAGTCATTTTAATGGCTTTGCTTTCAAAAATAATATTGTGCCTAGGTTTTGGTCTGCATTCTAAATATATTCTCTCTCAATTATCAATTATCTGTATAGCTAATACATCTGTATTAGGATATAGCTTTCTTTCCAAGCAATGTTGGCTCAGCGAAATATAAACATATCTATTCACTCATGTGCCTCATTTGTCAATATTGTGGCTATAAATTATTAAACTGCAATACAAAACAACATCAGAGTTATTATCGGAGAGGCTATTATACAGCTCTCAGTTGGATCCAGAAAATTAAAATAAAACTGCCTGATTTTGATCATTAGAATATTTGCATTACAGAAATTGATTAAGGAAAAGAGGAGCCTTGGGAGCAACACAATTAGCTATGTCTGATGAACTTTTACACATTTCAAATTTCAAGCAGAATATGTTTAAATGAAAATCAGTTTTCAACTCAGTACCCTCCTGCAAATAAAGCCAGAGGAACACCCATCACTTTCATTCAGCACAATGACAACGTGATCTACTTTTGAAATACAGGTAGTCCTCATGACCACACCTGAGGCTAAAATTTCTACTGCTGAGCAAGAGAATTGTTAAGTGAGTTTTGCCCTATTTCTTGTGTTAAATGAATCACAGCAGTTGTTAAGTTTGTAACACAGTTGTTTTTTAACAACTGTATTACAAACTTAACAACTGCTGTGATTCATTTAACGTAAGAAATGGGGCAAAACTCACTTAACGATTATGTCTTTTGCCTGTCAGAAGATCTCAAAAGGCGATCACATGAGTCCTAGACATTGCAACCATCATGAATATATGCCAGTTGCCAAGAGTCTGAATTTTGATCATGTGACCACTGGGATCCTGCAATGGTCATAAATGTGAAAAACAGTCATAAGCCACTGTTTTCAGTGCCATTGAAATTTTGAATGGTTGCTAAAAAAAACAGTTGTAAGTCAAGGACTATCTCTCTAGAGGCACGGTGGCACAGTGGTTAGAATGCAGTACTGCAGGCTACTCTTGCTGACTGCCAGCTCACTGCAATTTGGCAGATCGAATCTCACCAGGCTCAAGGTTGACTCAGCCTTCCATCCTTCCGAGGTGGGTAAAATGAGGACCCAGATTGTTGGGGGCAATAGGCTGACTCTGTAAACCACTTAGAGATAGCTGTAAAAGCACCGTGAAGCAATATATAAGTCTAAGTGCTATTGCTATTTCTATTTGTGATGAGGAATTTGGTGAATCTGGACTGCATTATTTTCTCTAGTTATTTGCAGTCTTATGATGTCTGTTTTGTTGAAAAACCATGTAATCTAGTTCACGATTAAATAAACTAGACCTTCTGCATGGTTTAATGATTTATAACACATCTCAACAATAATGTCACTACTACTTTTCCCTCTTGTTAAGCTTATTCAGTGCAGTGTCTCTTTTTTTTTTGAGGAAAGAAATAATAGTTGATTAAATTAAATGACTCTGTTTATTAGAATGTTTGATTAAAATGTCACTAAATGAATGGTTGTTGAGGACTACCTGTAGAAATGCAATAATTGGGGAGAACATACAACAGGGAATTACTAAGTTGAAGATACACTTTTAAGATGAGATCCTAGGAATCTGATACTGTAAGCATTTATTTCTGAGTAAGGAGAAATGTATCTTCTTTTCACTTTTGCTCTTTCTGTCCTTATTTGGCAGTTAATCTTAAATTGTAACAACGATTTATATCAGTTATACTTTCACATTTCTTCCCAATTCAACAGATGTGTTCTTACATCCAGTTTCCATTGTAACATTTGAATATGACTTCTCCGAAGACAAATGTGTTTCAGGAAGAGCACTTGTATGGGTCCCTTGTTAAAAATATAATTTGATAGCTAGTTTTTCTCACATTGCATCTCTGCCACTCCCCTCTCAGTTCCAGGTGATACAGTGCTGATTGTCTTGGTACACCAATCAATCATTGCATGAGTGGGACTGAGATGATTGGAATGTGGTGTTTACTATACAGACAATTTATTTTTATTATGGTGTATTATAATCACAATAGTGATCATCCATACACTCCTACAAGCAGCACATGAGGCATTACGTCTGGAAGAGACTGATAGTGTCAATGAGCCATAACAACAAGCCTGCCAGACCAGGAAAAAAACAAAAACAAATGGCCAATGGATTATGGTTCTTTAATACTTCTAAAACTATTTTTGAAAGAAAGTTTCCGTATTGATTTAGCAGACACTCTATAGGCTCTTTGCTGGACATTGAGAATCTATTATTTTCAGCTTCCTTTCTATTATTTTTTTTCAAACGTAATCTTGTTTCTTTAGAAACTTAAATCACAGTTTTGAATTAAATGAATCCATCTTCAGATCTGAAACAGAAATTGGATCTTGGCTGATCCATATGCCTTTAATAAATAGCATGTTCTTTGTTGCAGGGATATAATATATTCACAAATATGTACAGAAAATATAATTTAAGATAAACACTGCTTGAAGCCAAGAAGCTTTTGGGTAGAAAGAACAGGAAAAGTTTAATGTAGTACATCATATTTAAATCTGGATTCCTGCTAAAAATAGGAATTAAAGAACAAGCCAAAAATCATATTCAAAGGAAATTAATATTGGAAAGAATGGGAAATGAATTTGTTTCAATCTTTGCATGTGTTTGGTCAAAAGTCCATTCCAGCCTATTTTCACTGTGCACAATAATTTCTACTTAATATCTGTAGATGTATCCCAATCCATATTATAGTCATATTAGTCAGAAAGCATACATTAGAAAGGTTTATCATGAAAAATAGGTCACGTTTACTAACATCCCTACAGAGGCTGAAAAAATGCACTTGCTCTGTTTTACAAAGATTAAGTTTATGAATTATGGTTCCTGACTGAGTTGAAATTTGAAACTTAGCATGATTTACAAGTTTTTGAATGATGGCCAAATTCCAGATTGATTTAGTATGACATTTTCTCGTCTCTCTGCATATCAATGCCATACATTATGGCATATTGGTCTGACCTGAGTATAGTATACAAAATTATCTGCTACAATGTCCTACCTGTCAATGACTACTTCAGCTTCAGCCACAACAATACACGAGCTCACAATGGATACAAACCTAAGGTAAACCACTCCAAACTCGATTGCAGAAAATACAATTTCAGCAACAGAGTGGTCAATGCCTGGAATGCACTACCTGACTCTGTGGTTTCCTCCCCAAACCCTCATAACTTTAACCTTAAACTGTGTACTGTTGACCTCACCAGTGGTGGGTTGCCAATTTTTTCACTACTGGTTCAGGCGCATGTGTGATGCTTCTACTCATGCGCAGAAGCATCTGGGCAGGTGGGTGGAGCCTCCTGTTGCTGCTAGTACCAGTTCAGCCAAACTGGGCCAAACCAGGAGCACCCCACCACTGGACCTCACCCCATTCCTAAGAGGTCTGTAAGGGGCATGCATAAGTGTACTAATGTGCCCACCATCCCTGTCCTGCCGTCCCCACTTATTTGTATCCATTTCCTGTATTCAGAATCATATGTGTACATATATCTGTTATTTTATATAGCTTGACAAAATAAATAAAATAGAATAAATAAAATATTATTTTCTCATTGGACATTGTAACACTCTTTGGGCATTGTTACAGTTTCTTGCTTATTGACTTACTTTATATCACAATACTCCTGGCAGTTGTGAGGGCAAAGTTGACAGAAAGAACAGCGACAAAGTATGTCACCTCTATGGTAAATGATTGATGTGAATAAGAAGGAAAAATGATGAATGAGGTCTCCTTGGTGCTTTCTGAGCTTGGTTGTTTTCTTGTACATGTTTCATAACCCAAACTAGGTAACATGATCAGTGCAAGTAGGAAGTGGGGTTGCTTACATTTTGTATTCTAGTCATTTGTCATGTCCTCTCAATATTGATAGGAGTGGTCTTAGTGGTCTTAGCTAACAAATTGTTGGCTTGTTTGGCAGTTCCTTGATTGGGGCATTGTTTGAATAATGCAAACATCTACAAGAAAACAACCAAGCTCAGAGAGCACCAAGGACCCCTCATTTCAAGCTACAAATATTCTCCTCTATCAAAATGATGAATTGGTTATATAAAATTATCATGAGGGTGTGTCAAGAGCAGACATTTTAAATTTCTTTCAGTAAATAATTCAGTAAATAATCACATATAGTTAATGGATTTTTTTAAATCATGTAGAGTGAGAAAAGCATGCAGACTATACAGACCACAGAGACACAAAAGTAATAATGAAATCGTTTAAATATATTAACTGTTAACATTATTTGTCTTTATGTTTCTATAGATGTGAGTGACATGCATGCAGATATCCAAAATACACATACACATAAAGGAACGTGTAAGAGGCTTGTTTTTTTAAAAAAACAAAGTTTTATTGGTTTTTTAAGAAATAATATAGGAAAGGGGTAAAGGAAAGGTTACAAATTTTGGCAGTTGCAATGTGCGGCAGGAGTCCCCTCCTTCCATACTCATAAAATACAATTACAAAAAATTCAATACTAAATAACAATATATAGTCAGCATGTAAATTCAGTTAATAATTTCGATCAATTTATATCAAGTTGATTTTCTTACTCATTTTTGTGATCTGAGTTTTCTTGGTATTGCCCCTTCTCCCCCCGCCAGCAGAGCTCCGGCCCCTCCTGTGTCCTGCATGTCTGTTGTAGGATCATCTGATTTATCTAGGAGGACTTTATTTTTTTCCATAAAGGCCTGCACCTCTATGGGTGTATTAATTCTAACTCTTGTGTCCTCCCAGAATATTAGCATACCTTCAGGCATCAACCATCTGAACCAGACCCCCTTCTGGTATAGTTTCTTCGCTAATTGCGAATATCTTTTTCTTTTCTCCCTCACTTTCTTAGGGATCTGTTTCAGGATGGTTATTTCCCTATCTTGGTATTTCAAAGCTTGCCCCCTTTGTGCACTCAGAATTTTATCTCTTGTGATTTTTCTGAGAAATTTAATGTGTACCTCCCTGGGTACGTTGTGTGTTCTAGCATAGGCTGAGTTCACTCTATAAACCAAATCTAGTTCCCACCCCATCTGTTGTTTCTCTTTCTGAATGTATTCAGCCAAAATACTTGTCATAATGTCCCTTATATCTTCATCACCTGTCTCCACCACATTTTGAAATCTAAGGTAAAAGGACATTCTCTCAAATTCTATTTTCATCTGTTGGGTGTCAAGTTCTTTGTTCCCCTTCTGCACCCCTTCCATCCCCTCCCTCATCTCAGCCGTCCCACCCTCCAAAAGATCCAGTCTCTGTGAGTTTTTGTTGATCTGGTCCTGATTCTCTTTAATTTCTTCTTTCATCTCTTTTAGTTGTCTTTTAATCTCCTCTTGTCCCTTTAAAATTTGTTGAAACATTTGTTGGAATTCAGTCTCAGTGGTTTTGGGCTGCATCAGAGATGTTATTGTTGATTGTGTACTTGGACTGGATGTTGTAGATGCCGGGGCAGAGGCAGCAAAGCCAGGTTTCCCAGGAGGTGGTTTTTTACGTGACATTATAGAGTTCAGTCAGTGCAGAGAGTGATCAGTCAGAAAGGTAGAACCGCCAAGAGCGTTCAGGGGACAAAAGGTCCAGGCAGAAGAGGATTTTTCTAGTCACACTGGCAATAGAGTAAAGTTTTTCAGTCCAGGGAGTCCAAAAAGTCACAAACAACAAGAGATTTATCTGAGTAGCACGGAGACAAAGACCGGATGCCTGAAGTTTTATAGGTGGAGTCAGTTTTCACTGTTTATGAAGACAACGGAAGTGTGCCATCTTGCCCTGCCAGCTTTGGGCTTAGGAGGCATAACAAAAGTTTCAAAGTTTCCAAAGTTTCCAGATCATCATTCCATTATAAGTTTAAATCCGAAATTCACCTTTGCTAAGAGCGTGGCGTCATTAATTGGCTCTCTCCTTACCTCTTCCCCCAAGGGCCGAGAGCAACAATAGTTAACAGCCGCCTGTCCGGGGGGGGGGGAAATCCCCCTCCCTCCAGCCGCACTTCTCAAAACCAAGCCGAAAGGAGATTTTAAATAGCTGGCAATTTCTTTCGGATATACAAAGGGAATGGAGAGTGGATTCCGCCTCATCGCACCACAGCCGCGTCCTTCTGAATGTTTATTCTTCCCGCTGCCTCACATCAAAGACGCCGGAGCGCTTCCCCATCATGCTCCCCAGTGCCTGGGGCGATGCGGGGACCCCCCCGGCCACCGCCGACTCGGAGGATCCCCCGCGGTGCTGCCCCTCTGGCAGGAACCTCTACGGGGCGTCCTGTGCCCCCCAAGGAGTGAGGGGCCCACCGGGAAAGCGCGGGTCGAGCAGAACCTGCCCGTCGCCGTCAGCAGCCGGAACCGGAACCTCCAAGAGGCTTGTTAATAGATGCAGATGAGTAAGAGTTTTTTAATGTGAATACACAACATAGCCCTTTGAGTTATGAAGGGTGGAAACTAAAGAGAAGAATAAAATGTAATCAACAATGTAGCCCTGATTGAACTAAAGGACAGTGCTTCAGGGAGAATGGAAAACAAGCAAAGAAAAGAAGGTGGCTGGGGAAAGAAAGTCTAATTATTTCTAACATCTGCTGCTGTAGGACATCATCCATGCTGTTGTTTTCTTGGTTGCAGCCTAACTTTGTCTCCTTCTAGAAGCAATATAAGAGATTCAGACTAGATCAGAAGGTAATAGTGAAATGTTTATGGAGGTTCTCAGTAATCCACGTCATGGTTGTCCCAAAGATGCTTTTTCAAAAGGCAGTTAGACTTCCTTTGTTTCTCCTTGAAGACATTTTACTTTTCTCCAAGAAGCGTCTTCATCCAGAAGCTTCTTTGATGAGAAGCGAAACATCTTCAAGGAGAAACAAAGGCATCCCAACTGCCTTTTGAAAAAGCACCTTTGGGGTAATGGGGAAACAAACGAACAAACGTAAGTAGTCTGAATCTCTTATATTGCTTCTAGAATGAGACAAAGTTAGGCTGCAACCAAGAAAACAATGGCATGGATGATGTCCTACAGCAGCAGACATTAGAAATAATTAGACTTGCTTTCAATCAAATCTAATTATGTCAGATTTTGGGGTATATATATATTTAAACAAAATGCATTAAGTCATGTGATTTGATATACAATAAAGCTTTGCTGGTATGCAAACATGACTAATAGCATCCATATTTCCATATTAGAAATGAAAAAGAACAATAACAAACAAAGCTCAATTGTTATAAGTTTGGAAATACAAAACAAAGTGGTTCTTTTGATTTTTTTTTCAACTCTGTTTGAATATTTTGGCATTTATATGGTGACCTCCACAGTTATTGTCTTGATGTACCACCTAATCTTTCCTAGAAGCAATTTAGACAAAAAAGGCAATATAGTGGGGAAAAATGTTACATTTCTTTTAGTCTATGTCCTGACAATGCTGATAAATCTGTTCCTAGTAAATTTGCATTCCAAAAGAGAGTACAAGAATATCTTATTACATTGCAAGGCCTAAATGTAATTGTATGTAGGAAAGACCTTGGGAGTCCTGGCAAAGAGACATTGCCAAGGGAATGCTTTGATAGGAGACAGTGTTAATTTAATGCTGAATAAGCAATTGGATTGTGAGTGGGGCGAAAGGCTCAGAAAAGACCCTCCCTAGTTTACCAGTCCATAAGAAGTGGGGGAGGAAATAGTGCTTTCAGACATGCAAGATTCTGTCAATATAGACAGAATCTACTTTACAATAAAGTAGAATTACTCATCTGGTTGCTGATTCTTATCTGGTTTATCTCAGCAGGCTGACACCAATTTGTGTTTCATTTAGTAAACCATTCATGATTTATGGAGAGTCTGGATAGCATATCTTCATAACTGACCACTGACTTTGCAAATTAGATGCAGGAACTATTTTCTTAATGGTAGTCATAAGAAATAGGGTGGTTTTTTAATATGGATCGACAGCAAAAGAGGTATAAATAGCAACTGGGCTGTGCTTAAACCACAATTGTATTTAACCATGTTATAGTAATTCCTTAGCAATTTATTTTTTTCTGCAATGTTCCATGACATCATCATCTTCCCCATCCCATGAGTGAAACAGACTACAGTTGCCCGTAGCTATGCCAAAGGTATATTAAATGGAGAGCATGAAGCACTGTCTTCAAAGTAAATCTGCTTTGTCACTAATTTGGGTGACTGGCAGTGACCAGAAACAGAGATAATAAAGATAATTAGAAACAATTAAAATACAGTAACTCATTTTTGACATTTGTATTTTTTGCATTCCTATGATTAGCTTAAGAATGCAACAATAATTTAATTAGAAGTGTGGGCCAGTTTGTTTCATGTTTTTCCCAGATTAATGGAAGTAGAATCAAATTTACACTCTACTCCCCTTCTATTTCTCTCCATTTTAAATGCACTCTAATTGTTAGAAGTGGACTGATTCTCCCATCCCAGAAAGTTTTGGTCTCAGCACGAAATGACATTCTTAACATGCTCAAAAGTATGACTTCATTTACAAAATTTTCTGTCAATTGTGAGCTGGGACTATTTTCTTTTGCCAATTCTTACCACGCATACCGCTTGTGAAAATAACACAATATGTCTGGGTCAAGAGGCTATTAGAAACAGCAGTGAGGAGAAGTAGGAGAAATGATGACAAAAATCAAATCATTTTTGAAATCAATAGTGAGAAGTTCATCCATCCTTAGGCATAACCATATATGTAATACTTTGAAATTGATGATCCAAATAATTTTAGTCACTGCATGCTACCAGCAGGGAGCAAAATAAATGATCAAGTGATGTGATGCCAGAATTGCTTATGGGACAGAACATATATTGATGAAATGTGGACCAATGCTATTTTATCATTTGGAAGCTGGGGAGGCTGCTATAATTGTAAGCTATTCCTCATAAACCTCATAAGCATTCAACTGGAAGTCGAACCAGTATATTGCTTTCACTATCAAAACACTTCTTCATCATTAGACGTCTCAGGGTAGTTTCAATGGTTTACAAGCTTTTTTTATGCCCATTTCCTTTAGGGATCCATTTTAAACTAGATAGCTCTAGATCTCTACTTCCTAAGGCATCCTTACAAATCACTGCTATAAACAGAGATGGATAATAACTGAAATAGGCAAACTACACACTACTTCATAATAGATAATATCCTCAGTGCAGCTATGGAAGGAATGCTCCAGAGGAAGGTATGAAACGCGCAGGTAAAACTATGGGTGACATTTTATCCTTAATGGGTTCTGAGGTAAATGATATTTATTTATTTATTTATTTATTTATTTATTTATTTATTTATTTATTTCTTAGCGCTTATAGACCGCCCCCTTTCCCAAAAGGGACTCGGGGCAGTGTACAGTCCATATCAAAAACATCATAAATAACTATAAAATTTAAACAATTAAAATTATTAAGTGGATAGATACATAAATAAGAGGAGGATAAAAATAGACAGAACTGTAATTGCTAAGTAAATAATTTAAAATATACAGAATTTAAAACCCCAGTGTCCTATAAAATTAAGTCCCCTAGAAAACCAGTAGGAAATATATATGCCAGGAGGTAGACGTTAAAAATTATGCCAGGCCAGCCAGTCGGAACAGGTGTGTCTTCAGTTTCTGCTGGAAGGAGCGGAAGTCAGTGGTGGTTCTAATGTCGGGGGGGAGGTCATTCCAGAGGGTTGGGCCCATCACAGAGAAGGCCCTACTCCCTGGTGTCGCCCGTTGGCATTGCCTAGTGGACGGCACCAGGAGAAGCCCCTCCCTGTGAGAGCGAATTGGCCGCAGGGATGTGTGTGGGAGGATGCGATCCCGCAGGTAACTAGGCCCTATGCCATGGAGCGCTTTAAAGATGGTGGACAAAACCTTGAAACGCACCCGAAAGACCACAGGTAGCCAGTGCAGCTCGCGAAGGAGCGGTGTTACGTGGGAGTACTTCCCCATGACTGCCCGCGCGGCTGCGTTCTGGACTAGCTGCAGTCTTCGCGCGCGTCCCAAGGGAAGCCCCATGTAGACAGCATTACAGTAGTCCAGGCGAGACGTCACCAGTGCATGAGTGACCGTGCGTAGGGCATCCCAGTCCAGAAGGGGGCGCAATTGGCGCACCAGGCGAACCTGGTGGAACGCCCCCCTTGCCACAGCTGCCACATGGTCGTCCATTGACAGCCGGGCATCTAGGAGGACGCCCAAATTGCGCGCCCGTTCCACAGGGGGCAGTTGTTCGCCCCCTATGGCCAGCGTTGGAGTCAGCTGACTGAACCGAGGTGCCGGTAGCCACAGCCACTCAGTCTTGGAGGGGTTGAGTTTGAGTCTGTTGTCCCCCATCCAGACCCCGACGGCTTCCAAACACCGGGACATCACTTCGACAGCCTCGCTGGGGTGATTTGGGGTTGAAACGTACAGCTGAGTATCATCAGCGTACAGATGGTATTCAACCCCAAAACCACGGATGATCTCCCCCAGTGGCTTCACATATGCGTTGAACAGGAGGGGTGAGAGGACCGACCCCTGCGGCACCCCACAAGTGAGTGACCTCAGGGTCGACCTCTGCCCCCCTGTCAACACACATTGCGACCGGTCGGAGAGGTAGGAGCCGAACCACCGTAAAACGGTGCCTCCGACTCCCATTCCCTCCAGCCGGCGCAATAGGATACCATGGTCGATGGTATCAAAAGCCGCTGAGAGGTCTAATAGGACCAGGATAGAGGAACAACCTCTATCTCTGGCCCTCCAGAGATCATCAACCAAGGCTGTCTCTGTGCTGTGCCCGGGTCGGAAGCCGGACTGGCATGGGTCTAGATATTCGGATTCGTCAAGGTGTCGTGGAAATTGCTGTGCCACCACATTCTCAACAACCTTCGCTAAAAAGGGAAGGTTGGAGACTGGACGATAATTAGCCAGCTCCATTGGGTCCAGTGAAGGCCTCTTGAGTAAGGGCCTCACCACCGCCACTTTCAAGGCAGTTGGTAAGGATCCCTCACCCAATGAGGCGTTCACCAGGCCCAGAAGCCAGCCTCGTGTCACCTCCCAGGATGCCAGTACCAGCCAGGAGGGACACGGGTCCATTAAACATGTGGTGGGTCGCAGCCGTCCACGCAACCTGTCCAAATCCTCGGGGGCAACAGAGTCAAACTACTCCCAGAATGGTCTCACAAGACTCACTGTTGACGGCTCGTCCGGCCCACTGGAGGGGGCCCATCCGCTCCGGATCTGAGCGACTTTGTCCTGCAGATATTCCCCAAACTCCTCTGCTCTACCCTGCAAGGGTGCCCCCTGCGTCCCCTGTGACAGGAGAGAGCGGGTCACCCTAAACAGGGCGGCAGGGCGGTTATCTGCGGACACAATAAGAGCGGCACAATGTATACGTTTGGCCGCTCTCAATGCCACAAGGTAGGTCCGTAAATAGGCTCTTACCTGTGTTCGATCAGACTCGGAATGTGAGGATCTCCACCTGTTCTCTAGACCTCTCCTATGGCGCTTCATCACCCTCAGCTCCTCGGTGTACCAAGGAGCTCAGGTGGATCGCTGCCGCAGGAGAGGTCGCAAAGGTGCAACCCGGTCCAAGGCCCCAGCCGCCGCCGTATTCCAGGCGGCCGCTAGGTCCTCCGACCGAGCACGGGTCAGGGCTACAGGGAGTGGCCCAAGCTCTGTCTGGAACCTATCCGGTTCCATCAGGTGCTTGGGGCGGTACCAGCTTGGACAGGCTGGCTCCGCCTCCTCGCGGTGGGGGGTAGCGGCAGGGAAGTCGAGCCGGAGACATGAGTGATCTGACCATGACAGGGGAGTAATAACTAAGTCCCCTATTCCCAGATCACTCGTCCACTGTTCAGATACAAAAATAAGGTCCAGTGTGTGACCGCCCTTGTGTGTGGGGCCCTGAATTAATTGGGTCAGGCCCATGGCTGTCATGGAAGCCATGAACTCCCGAGCCACCTCAGATGCTGCTCCCGTCGACGGCAGGTTGAAGTCCCCCATGACCAAAAGCCTGGGGATCTCAACCGCCGTCTCTGAGATCAGCTCGAGGAGCTCGGGCAGGGCCGCTGATGTATAGCGAGGAGCCAAGTATACAATCAGCAGGCCCAACTGCCTCCCTGGGCCCCATTTCACACCTAGGGATTCACAACTGGGTATCTGAGGAACAGTGAACTCTCTCGGTTCTAGACCATCCCGTATAACTACCGCCACCCCACCACCCTTACCCAGGGCCCGAGGCTGATGGAATGCATGGAAACCCGGTGGGCACATTTCCACGAGGGGTAAACCACCCTCGTGGCCCAACCAGGTCTCCGTTATCCCTGCAAGGTCCAGCTCCCCCTCGGAGATCAACTCGCTAATGAGGGGGGCCTTGTTGGTTACGGACCTTGCATTGCAAAGCATCAGCCACAGGCCCTGGCTCTGTAGTTCCTGACCACCTAGGCTGCGGGGGTTGGTACAAATGACCGGGCGTAGCCAGCAGCCACGGTCTCCCAACCGACCTTGTGATCTTCTCTTGTCCTCGCATCCCCCCCTCCCCGCGACCGATGTAATAAAACAACCCTCTACTGGAGTAATTTGTTCCCTCCCCCCCCACCCCGCTCACTTCCCTCCTGGACTCACCTGTTCGTCTGGCGCTGGCTTCCCTCCCGGCCTGGTTAACCCACCCCCCCTCCCTGGAACCCCCTAAAAACAATGTAAAACATTTGGCTAAAAATCCCCTCAGCTTCCGTTTCTTCCACCTCTCGGGGTTTGCAAACCCGTCATCAAGGCAGGCCCTTGTAAGAGCCAAGGGCCATACCTGCGAGAGAGGGGCCTCCCGCAGGTGGAGCAGGTCTAACCTTGAATAAATTGATAAAATATTAAAGCCCAATTGGGTAAGGGTGCTGGTGATAAAAGTCAATAGCCGAAGTCATAAATTTGGTTGACATATTTGCTGGCTTTAATGTTCTAATATATGTGATAGCTAAGTAGAAGCTTGCTTTCAGTTTCATTACTCTTTTGTAATTATATAGCACACCAATCTGCAAGAAAATCTAATTTGAAAGTAGTTCCAACTGTGTTTTAGTGTTAATTGCTTTTAAAACAATGAATGTTGAAAATCAGCCACATTTCATCTGTCTAGAATACAGATTAAAAATCTTTCAAGCAGTGGTGGGTTCTGGATACCGTTCCAACTGGTTCAGTTGGAACGGGCCTGGTGTCGTCCTCATGAACGCACACACCGCGTACATGCATCTGACTGCTTCTGTGAGCCTCTGCGATGCTCCAGCTGCTCAGTGGAGCATCGTGCAGGCGCTGTATGCGCTGTGCACATGTACCTTCTGCCGAAGACTTAAAAGACCAGTAAGGAGCTCGGGCAGGCAGGTGGGCCCTCCAGAGCACCGTACCGGAACTGTATCCAGTGCTCTGGGCAGCCTCCGGAACGCCCATATCGGGGTGTACCACCTGCAACCCACCACTTTCAAACCAACCTCAACTCCTTGTGTCTGCATAGCATAGATCTGTTTAACTTTCTTCACAACCTGACACTGTGGTTTCTTCCCCAAACCACCAAAACTTTAACCTTAGACTGTCTATTGTCGACCTCACCCCATTTCTAAGAGGTCTTTAAGGGACGTGCATAAGTCCACAGTGTGCCTACCATCCCTGTCCTAATATTCCCTTGTATTCATATTCATTTTATGTATTCATAATCATGTCTATACTTGTATCAGTTATCTACTTCATGCTTGATGAAATAAAATAAAATAAATAAATAAATAAATAAATAAATAGTTATTTGATCCACCCAGGTTCTTTTTAAAAATATTATTTCCCTCTCTAAGCCATAGCACTGAATTTTCCAATCCAAGTACTAACAAGCCCTTTGTTTTTCAAAGATCAGTAAAGGTGGGTTATTATAACTGCTAAGTACCTTGATGATTTCAGGATCCAGGCTGCAGGTTTAATCTTACAAACTTTCAAACTCATGCTGAGCTCATCTTCAGGGAACTTTTCTCTACCGGAATGTGTGTTTTGGGCCTTGATGGTTGTTTGGTTTATCACCCAAAGTTGACTTTCTGCTGAAACAGAGTCTGTTCAATGGTTTCAACTTGAAAGTAAGTAATTATTCATTATCTTTATTGTATATTAACTTGCCATCTGAGTTTAGGAATACAAATACTTACAAATCTTTAATGATTTTGGTTACCTTTCTCTGTGCATTTTGAATTTCTGTGTAAATAAAGCAAAACAGATATACAGATTAACCTTCAAGGTGAGCATTCATCTTTGATTTATAGCAGTGGGATTAAGATATTTCTGTAATATTTTTTCCACTTCATTTGCAATACATGAATTCTGCTATCTTGCTTTATAGACAGATGAAGGACATTGAATGCAATCCACAACAAATTATTTCCACAGTGACTCATGCCTTACATAATTTTACTACCACAACAACCCAGTTCTGGGCATTTTTAGACTGTCATAGTTCTAACAATTTTAAAACTATTTTGGTAGAATTTCAATTGCAATAGGTCGCAGAGTGGGAATCAGTATCATTGTATCCTTTGTAGTGATGTGCAGTCAGGGGAGGCAGGGGAGGCGGAGCCTCACCACTCTCATCATGAAAATAAAAAAGAATTACTCCAGGAAGCCGTGAAAGTGGCTGGGAGAGGTGCGCGGGTTGGTTTAGCCTCCCTGGACATCTCAGCAGCAGCCCCAAGTGTGCCGATCTCGCCATTTTTTACATCAAGTGAGCCCAGGATCCTTGCAAGGGGAATGGGATGTGTGCAGGAGGCTCCTCAGCGCAGCCTCAATCAGCGCAGCCGCGGTCCCCTTCATGTTGGCTCAGGAAGGAGGGGAATGGGACCACGTGTGCAGGGGAAGGGGATCGCGGCTCTGCTAATCTGAGGCTGTGTGCTGAGGAGCCGCCTGCACACGTGGTCCCATTCCCCTTGCAAGGATCCCGGGCCAAGTTACAGGAGCCGGGAGGGAGCGCTCACGTTGCTTGCCGCCTTCGGTATACCGCTAGGTTGGGGAGTGGCGTTCTGTCTGGCCAGAGGGGAGAGTTGCCAGGTGGCTGCTCTCTTGTGAACTGGCTCCCAAAGAGCTGGGCGCAGCCTCAGGGGCAAAGCAGCCCTGAGGTAACCATGCTCACGAGCAGCCGCCCGGCAAATCCCCTCTCCAGCCGGGAAAAGCGCCATTCACTGACCTAGGGGGTATCCCTAAGGTGCCAAGCCATGTGGTGCTCGGCCCGCCCCCCAGCTCCGGCAGCTTGGCACATTCGGGATAGCCCCTAGATCAGTGCATGGAGCTCTGCCAGCTGGAGAAGGGGGTTGCGCGAGCACCTGTTTCGCCCGCAGCTTCACCAAGCCTTTGCGCAGCTCTCCCAGGCCACTGCTGCCGGCCGCTGCCTGCTGCTGCCCGCTGTTGCCCGCCGCCGCCCTGCTCCGAGCATAACTTTCAAACTCCAAAACTCGGGGCCGAATCTTCTAGCATTGGCCGCTCTAGGAGTGCTCTCTATGGTGGGCTGGCTGCTGGAAGACTCTGTCCGGAAAACTCTCTGTCCGGCAGCCGGCCCACCATAGAGAGCACTCCTAGAGCCCAGCAGCCCCAAAACGATAAACCCTCCCTGATAATGAGCCCAAGGGCATATTTCGTGGGGCAAAAGAAATCGGAGCAACCACCTGGTTTGATGACGTCACCAGCCTCACCAGTCATAAACCTCACCGCACGTCACTGATCCATTGGTATCTACAGACAATACATAGGATTATTCAGTCCCGCTCTCTGAGCTCAGAAGCGAGGGAAGATTTTTCTCACCATTATGATTACATACTACCAGTATTTTTCAGAGTATAAGACACATCAGAGTATAAGATACACCCTAATTTTTGAGCAGGAAAACAGGAAAAAAAGTTTCTGCCTCTACTTCTGTCTTGGTATTAATCTGGCCAGCATCCTTGCAGCAAACAACAAATGGCCTGGTCAGCTTCAGCAGCCTGATTCAGCATGAGCAGCTGATTGGTGGGTGGAATACCCCCAATCAACTGTTTCAGGCAGTAGGGATTGCCACAGACCATTGCTGCCTGTGCGCCTTGCATTTTCGGGTGGTTCCAGACAGCAGGGATCCTCACTTTCACTTGGATGTTGATAATGAACAGCACACAGAGATATTTTTATCCATCTAAAACAAACCCTATCACCCTATGCACATTTAGCTGGAGTACATGGGGTGGGTGGGGTGGGGGATGATTTTCATGGGGGAAGAAGAGGGACTTGGCTGCTTGAAGAGGCTGGACCAGTGCTGGTGCTGCTTGGGATCATCTCTTCGAGCAGGCAAGTCCCTCTTCTGCTCCCATGAAAATCATCCCCCACCCCATTCTATCCCATGCTCAGCTGTACATCTCCACCCCAAACCACCCCAACGAGGCCGTCGAAGTGATGACCCGGTGCCTGGAGGCCGTGCGGGTCTGGATGGGAAGCAACAGACTCAAACTCAACCCCTCCAAGACAGAGTGGCTGTGGATACCGGCGCCCCGATTCAACCAGTGGGTTCCATCACTGGCCATTGGGGGCGAACAACTGGCTCCCGTGGAACGGGCGCGCAATTTGGGTGTCCTCTTGGATGCTCGGCTGTCGATGGACGACCATGTGACAGCCGTGGCAAGGGGGGCGTTCCACCAGGTTCGCCTGGTGCGCCTATTGCGCCCCCTATTGGACCGGGATGCCCTTCACACAGTCACCCATGCGCTTGTGACGTCCCGCCTGGACTATTGCAACGCTCTCTACATGGGGCTCCCTTTGAGATGCACCCGAAGGCTGCAGCTAGTCCAGAATGCGGCCGCGCGGGTAATCATGGGATGTACTAGGTACTCCCATATAACACCTCTCCTGCGCGAGCTGCACTGGCTACCTGTGGCTTTTCGGGTGCGTTTCAAGGTGTTGGTTATCACCTTTAAAGCGCTCCATGGCACAGGACCTAGCTACCTGCGGGATCGCATCCTACCCCATACATCCCTGCGACCAATTCGCTCTCACAGGGAGGGACTCCTCCGGATGCCGTCCACTAGGCAATACCAGCGGGCGGCGCCCAGGAGTAGGGCCTTCTCTGTGATGGGCCCGACCCTCTGGAATGACCTCCCCCCTGACATCAGAACTACTACCGATCTCTGCTCCTTCCGCAAGAAACTCAAGACCCACCTGTTCTAATTAGCTGGCCTGGTCCAACCGTAGCTTTAATTTTCAATCCTCCTGGCCGGCATTTTAAATTTTAAGGGGTTGTCCTTTTAACCTGTTTTAATTTTTATTATCACTATACAGACCCTATATTTAATTTGTTCTTAATAAGGGGTATTTAATATTGTCATTGTATATACGGTTTTAGCTTTGTCTGTACACCGCCCCGAGTCCCCTCAGGGAGAGGGGGCGGTCTATAAACTCAATAAATAAATAAATAAATAAATAAAATAAATGCACTCCAGTTAAATGTGCATAGGGTGATAGGGTTTATTTTAAATGAATACTCCTAAAAATATGGTAACTACTTCAATTGTTAATAAAGTGCCTTCTCAATAGATTGTGACAATCTAGGGTTGGGATTGAATAAAATAGATTCCTGTTTATCTCTTTAAGTATGATATCTACAATCTTTTTTCTTTATCAGTGATGAGCGGGCACTTGGCTACCATTCCTGTTTTGCAATTCAACAACTTAAGCAGGATCCAAATAAAATAGAATAGAATAAAATAGAATAAAATAATAAAATAGAATAAAATAGAATAATAAAATAATAAAATAATAAAATAATAAAATAATAAAATAATAAAATAATAAAATAATAAAATAATAAAATAATAAAATAATAAAATAATAAAATAATAAAATAATAAAATAATAAAATAATAAAATAATAAAATAATAAAATAATAAAATAATAAAATAATAAAATAATAAAATAATAAAATAATAAAATAATAAAATAATAAAATAATAAAATAATAAAATAATAAAATAATAAAATAATAAAATAATAAAATAATAAAATAATAAAATAATAAAATAATAAAATAATAAAATAATAAAATAATAAAATAATAAAATAATAAAATAATAAAATAATAAAATAATAAAATAATAAAATAATAATAAAATAATAATAAAAAATAATAAAATAATAAAAATAATAAAATAATAAAAAATAATAAAATAATAAATAATAAAATAATAAAATAATAAAATAAAGTAAAATAAAATTGTGGATAAGCTGTTTATCTACTCCACTTAGAGTAAATCTCATCTGAAATTGAACAGGGGCAAGTTGACTTTATGATGATAAAATTTAAAATGCCTAATTTTTCAGTCTTCTCAGGAAGATCAGATAGCAAGTACAACCAGATGATCTTATTCTACTTTATTGTAAGACTACTTTCTAGAAATAGAACATGAATAGAATAGAATAGAAATTATAAGTGTGTGTGTGTGTTTGCTTTTGTGTGTGTGTGTGTGTGTGTGTGTGTGTGTTATATAAACCATTATAGCAAGGAAAAAATAAGCCTGCCATATTCTATTGCAAACAGTTTTTCTCTTCTTTTCAAGTAATACCAGAAGGAACTGTTTCTCCTTAAAGGCATTTATTTAATGAGATGACTCTTTAACTCAATGAGGAGTCAGTATTCAAGTCATTATAAATGGCTAAATCTGACAGCTATGAGTTTTACTGGGCCTATTTGGTTCAGCTCTGCTTGAAGTTAAATGAACAGTAAGCATCCCCTGACATGGCAAAGTCATCAGAGCATTTTTTTTTTAACCTTAAGTGACATTCAGCTGAATAAGGCGATTAATATACTTACTCAAACTATGTGGAAGTAATCACATGGAAAAGGTCATTCTATATGTTTTGCTATGCGAATGTACAAATAATAATTTTAACAATAAAGACATAAAATAGGTTCTAGTCTGACAAATTTGTCTTGTTCCTGATCATGTTGTCAGTGTATCCCCAAATTATATGCATATATAGTTGACTATATACTGACAGTCAACCTATCATTTTTTATTCCTCTTAACAATTCTGGCTCTGTAAATCAGTGAAGTGTCATGGCTGATGACAATATGCCAAATGAAACTGTTGAAGGCTTAGTAATAAAACACATGATTGTACAATTCTATTCAAGAAGCCAAACCAATTTGTCAAAATGAAAATATAAAATTTTCATGCTAAGCAGGTTTGCAAGCAAATATAAGATGTAGCCTTATCTCTGTGATGAATTGAAAACCTTCCTCCCCCCTTTGCCATGTTCTTTTACCAGGCTTATCAGCTACTACTAAAGCCAATAATTTGTAAACAATACTATAGGTCAGGGCAAATGTAAAATTTCCACATCAAAATGTGAAGTTGCAAATTGTTGTTTTTAATCCAAAATTCTAAAACAAGGATATGATATATTTTCCTTTCATCATTCATCTAAACTGTTTTCCAGATAATAGTACTACTTTGCGATAAATGGATAATCTATTTTTATGTGATTATACAATAGATAACCTATATATTTTTCAGAGAGGTAAATAAATGTTTAGGAAAATTGAATAGATTGATAGAAATCACGTGGAATAACATTTACTAAAAAAGAGATAAAAAAATATCAAAATAAGACAGGGGTGTCAAACTCAATTTAATTGAGGGTCCCATCTGGGTTGTTTTTGACCTTGGGGGCTGTGGTGGATGTGGCCAGGGTGGGCATGGCCAGCTTGACGTCATTTGTGTTGGGGTGCCTAGGGTGATCTATCAGCAAAAATGGGCTCCCGAGCTCCATTTTCAGCTGTGATGGCCTCCTGCCAGTGAAAACAGAGTTTGGGAGTCCTGCCCATGACCCTCGTGAGCTCTCTTTTCAGCTGTGATTGCCTCTTGCAACCCTCTGCCAGTGAAGACAGAGCTCAGGAGGGCCTCATGCAGCCCTCCCAAGCTCTGTTTTTTTCTGGCAGAGGCACTGCGGGCTGGTCCTTCGCTGTTTCCAGGATGGTCCCATCCTCATCTAAGCATCCTGCAGGCCATATACAACCCCAGGGCCTTGAATTTGACACCCCTGCAGTAAGACACAGCAATAAGAAATATTATTCAATTACTTTTTTTACCCATAAAATTGATTAATTAATATCATTGAGGAAATAGAAAAGGATGAAACAAATAAAACAGAGAATGAACGATCGGTGGACAAGAGAAATTATACTTATCTTAATAAAAATCTGACATTTCAACTTTTCTCTTTTAATATTTGAAATGCCCCATGCATATTTAAGCAGCACAAAGATTGTGCTAGTCTGGAAACACATCTAGCAATGTCTGCATGAGCATTCAAAGCAGAATTTCTAGATTAAAATCCTGTAGATGAAATGTAGGCTTTCATCCTGAAAGTGCTCTAAAGGAAAACTCTACCTCATGGGTGTCAAAATAGTGTCACATGACATATCGTGACTCTTTTGTCTTTGTGGAGCTGGGGTGGATGTGGCCAGCCCACAGGCTGCCAGTTTCACAAGACTGCTCTATCTGGTTGATAGATTACAAAATGAGAACCACAAACACTGTATCAGTATTTTGCCAACTTGGAAACTTCAAGATGTGTGGCCTTCAGCTGTCAGAATTCTCCAACCAATAGAACTCTGGGAACTGAAGTCCACACATCCTAAAGTTCCCAGGTTTTGGGGAAAAAACCTGCTCTAAATGTAAACCAAAAGAATGATAGACCATCTTTTAGACATTTCACTTAAAAAAAAAGATAAGGACAATCCAGACCAGGACAAATCATGGTGTCACCATAAAGTTGATAGCTTGATACTAAGAAATATAAGTGTTTAAGAATCTGTGAACCTTTTTTAAATAAAGTGATCCTTGAAAGAGAGTAAAAGCTCTTGTTCAACAATGTATGTAACACTGGATCAAAGGTTTTTGCTTCTATGCTAACTGCCTGAGGCAATTCAATATTATCTTGAACCTTTGTACCGCCAAAGGAGTTTCTTGAGCCATTGTACCATCAAATGAGTAACACAGGTTTTTGTGGTTTGCTTTAATCTGTGAATTAACATCTAGATCTGAAGGAGAAAGAGAGAATTCTGATACAATTAAAATATTCACTGCCATTTCTATTTTTTTAAAAGCATAACTTAAGTGATCAAAGTGATTTAGCAATGGGTGGAAAATTGCAATAAATCCTATTATTCCACTTAATGTAGAGAAACTACTTGGTTTGTTAATATTTTTGCTCAAGGAAAGGAACTGTTGGGAAATCCTATGATATCTCCTGGATGAGATTTCTCTATTTTAACCATCCATTTTTCCTTCCAAAGTTTTCCAGTCAATTCATTACATCCAAAAAACCCAACAAAACCCAACAACCTTTATAAAGAGAAATAAAAAGTGAATGAATGCTTTGAAGAAGCTGTAGTTACCTAAATGCATAAATACATTAATATCCCGGTTTCCAAATAGAAAATTTTGCATAGACCAGTCATGGAGGAGAACCTGAATAGTGTGGCCTCCTTTGACAGACAGTTCTCAAAATCCAAAGAATGTGTAGTAATTTTGTCTAGAACACAGGTGTTAAACTTGAGGCATCACATTGCAGTCACATGATGTTTTGTGACATTTTTCTCCTTTGCAGACCTGAGGTGGATGTGGCCTGCATGTGACACATTTGGTCCACGGGCCGCCAATTTCACACCCCTGGTCTAGAAGATGACCTTAACCTCCAATCATGAAATTCACTTAAAAAAACACCTCACAAATGCCTGGAATGTGGAAAGATTTTTCCTGTGAGGTCTAAGCTTAGATATGAAATAATTCAAACAGTGAATAAATCATACAAAGGTTTGGAATGGGAGAAGAGCTGTCATGGACCTCAACTCTCAGTAAATATCAAAGAATTCACCCAATGCAGAAACCTTATCAATAGGAACAAAAGTATTGAACTGGAAAACCTCAACTGGCATCATTGCCAATTTTCTTCAGCTGACACTTATTATTTCTAAGACAGGAAATCTTTATGACAGGTGCTTTCTAACCTGTTCATATTATGCTTGATCAGTAAACACATGATCATGAAATATTTGTATAACAAAACATAAATGATATCAGGCTAAAGGAATGTCCAATGGAGGGGGGGGCAGTTTTTTTCAAGGGATATATAGAATTCCCTGGAAATTATAAAATTCTTTGAACAATTTCATAACTTTTTCTGCCCGTTAAATAAAAAATCAATTTCATTTTTAATTGATTTTATTTTTAGTTTATGTCTTATAAGCTTTTTGTAAAACAACAACAGGTATTTTAAGCTATTTTTAAATTAAAAAGCTTTCACTAAAAAAATAGAAATATAGTCAAGATAATACAAGCATAATTTAAACTTCAATTTATTTAAAAAAATGCACATAACTCCCTGGAGTCTCTTTTGGCTCTGTAATTTAAGATTGTTAAACAAACATATTAGTGGCACTTAGAAGATGACAGGATCTTAATTTAATAGGGAGAAGTAGCTTGAAGTTGCCATAATGTGGAAATAAATATTAGTAGTAAATACAGTAATTGTTTGCCATGGACACAAAGATGTAGCCATTGCTTGTGGGCTGTAAGGTCTTGGTAAGTTTTTGAAGAACATATGTCAAAATTGCATGAATAAACTTGACCTTATATTTTCCATGTTTGAAGTTGAAGGACGTGTTGCTGGAAGAAAGGAGGAAAGTTATAGATTGTAGCTTTCAGAATGAAAATGATTTGGACCTAATCCAGGAAATGATGCATCCCAAACTGACTCATTACTTTGATAGCATCCACTTTTACTGTTGCATAGCCAATAGGACTATGTGCTCTCAGGCTTAAAAGCCTGTTTTTCTTCACCAGCTTGGGCATTAGCCTGAAAGCAATCAAAGAGGATGCGTTGAGCCAGTGGAGTGAGATTTCCAATTTCAGGAGGAGAACTTATTTTGGTGCTCCAATGGTAAACAAACAAACAAAACTGCAGCTAATAGTGTGGTTCTTGCCTAGAGATAAAGCAGTATAGAAACATACTCTCTGGCAGGAATTCCCCATATAATATTTGGAGAAAGGCAGCCACTTATTGAATAAAGTCATCAATCATGAAGTGGTCAGCCAAGTGGATCAGGAAGAAAAGTTTGGCTTGGTTCGTGGAGTGGACAGCTTCACATTATGACCAAATGGATGTTTCCTGTGTTCATTCTGCCATTCATTGTTATAAGACTTCCCAAATCACTCTCTGCAATAGTGAAATACGTAGTGTATATGAACCTCTTGTTCTCCAACAAAATCTGCCATATAATCTGTCAGGACATGAAGTTTTTTTGTTTTGTGGTAGGTTTTGATTCCCTTGATTCCCAGGGGAAATAATTTTATGTAGGCTACAACACCCCAACTTTGTTTTGTGCAGTTTTGTTTTGTGGTAGGTTTTGAGAGAAAAATGAAGATGGGAAGTTGTAAGGAAAGTTGATGTTTTATTGAAGATTTCCTAAGGGTGGAAAATTTTATTGCTCCTACCCAGAGAAGAAATATACATCTTATAGACAATTTGGGTAAACTTGTAGTAGTAATAGTATACTTGGGCCTGTTTTATCTGTTGAAGTAGCAATAAACCTGGATGTTAGAGGAAAACTAAAATGCTGTAGATGCAAACAGTATTTGCCATAATCTTGTCTGGCCTCACCTTGTCTCACTCTGATGACTTTTAATCAGAAGCAACTCTGTTTTGCTATGTTTAAATTTGAACTTCTTTCATCAGGTTTTTGGAACTTCCACACTGCATCAAGACAACTTATGAGTCTCTGACTTACACAACTCATACAGCTTTGAGCATAGTCTCTAGCTAGGCCTCAAATAATTGCCTAATGTCAACCCTGAAGTTAGTCAAACTGTGGCCATTTTCTTTTAGTAGTTTTTCTAGGGAGGTTTCTCTTCTCATGGCTTCAGGACTGACACATCCTGGAACAAGGGGGCAGGGAGTGGGGTGTAAAGATAGCTGGGGTGTGGTAGCCTACATAAAATTATTTCCCCTGGGAATCAAGGATGTTGATGCCGGTGTTAAAAAGGAGGAGACTGAGGTCACCTAGCAACAGGACTGTATACTGATTGGATCGTGTGACTGGAGACTCGGGTGGGGGGAGTGACAAACTTTTACTTTTAATTGGGTGAAAAACCAGCTGGAACTTAGAGTCAGTTTTCTACCAGGAACGTTGCCAATTTGAAATGTCCCAATGAAATGTTCTTTGAGGAATTTGCCTGCCTTGGAGTTCTTATTGAATAGGATGTACAACTTGGAACCCTGACGCTTGAAGGACGTCCCCTTTAATGTCACAATGGCTCTGCCATAGGCTTATTTCCTGACTATGATTTGTCCATTCTCTAAGCTTCTTGTATAAGTAAATATAGAATTGCTATTTTTCGGCCTGGATGCCTCAGACATACATATAAGGAATCCGCCGGGTACCAGAATAAAGAAGGTTGGTGAAGACTAGTCAAAAATTGTCTGCACTTACAGCCAAAAAATTCTAACTTGGTTCTGAATGACCACCAGTCTATACTACATTCATAGCAACAGCATAAAAGAAAATTAAAGAATAAAATAAAATACCCTGCTGTTGGTGAGACAAGCTTATATTATTGACTGTTCTACAAATGGAACAGTAGAATGAGAATACAGGTAGTTCTTGACTTACAACAGTTCATTTGAAGTTACAACAGCACTGAAAAAAGTGACATGTGACTATTTTTTACACTTATGACCATTGTGACATCCCCCTGGTCACATGTTTACATTTGGATGCTTGATGACTGACTCACATTTATGATGGTTGCAGGGTTCAGGGGTCATGTGATCACCTTTTGCAAACTTCCGACAAACAAAGTCATTGGGGAAATGAGATTCACTTAACAACGGTGTTACTAAATTAATAGATGCAGTGATTCACTTAACAAATGTGGCAAGAAAAATGGGACAAATCTCACTTAACAAATTTGTCACTTAGCAAATTTTGGGCTCACTTGTGGTCGCAAGTTGAGGACTTGGGTATTTTTCTATAAAAAGGACACATGGGAAAAATTTGAATCCCTTTAGCACTTGTTACTTAGGTAATATATACTTTAAAAAATTGAAAAAACAATGTATGTATTATGCAATAGCAATAACAAAACGAGTAATAATCTGTCAGGCAAGCATGCATCTGGATTCCAAGGTGGTCTTTGCGAAATTACCTATATATAATTGTTTATTGCTTTTTCATATGCTAAAAGTAGCAAGTTGAGCATATAGTTAATTTTGTTTTGTTATAATGCAACTTCCCGCCCCTGATATTAGTCTTTTGGAAGAAACTGACTGCTGTTCTTCTGACAATGTCTAAAATACCTTTGATCGAAGAATGGATAGCAAAGTATTGCTGCTGTTTATATGCTTTCAATAGCTTACATTATTTTTTTCCCTTTTATTAAAAATTCTGTAGTTTTAATTCATCTGCATATATCCTTCCTCTCACTAAAATTAAACTTTTTTTAAATTACGTAAGAACACTGATATACTGCTACAACAATATTTGTCACTGGATTATTATCAGTGAAAATTAAAAACAAAAATAGAAACAATTTAAGCAAACAAATTAAAACATAAATTATACAGCAGTGTAACGTTCTTTTATACTTTTAAGCACATTTCTTAAAAACAAAGTAATGCTGCACTCTGGGGTTTCTATGGGTCTTTTATTAAAAAAAATTAATCTGATATCTAAATCATAACTTTTAAAGAATATTTCAAAATGTTTAAAGGACAGGATGTGCATATGTGAACATATCTGTGTTCAGATTCATACCTTAATTGACTAATAACCAAATAATTATTTGTGCAACTGTTGGGAGTTGGAGATATTGAGGGCCAGATGTGGCCAAAATTTTGCTTTATTGTTTGTTTGTTTTGTTTGTTTTATTGGATTTATATGCCACCCTTCTCCCAAAGGACTCACGGCGGTGTACAGCATTAAAAAACACATATTAAAAAACTTAAAAGAAAATTAGAAACAATCCAAGAAACAAACCGAATTAATATAACACTAACATTTTAAAAATTAGATAAAATTAACAGGCCAGGCTGGCTTGCTGGAAAAGCCAACTTTTTAGGGCCCGTCGGAAGGACCGGAGGTTGGGGATTATGCGAAGCTCTGGGGGCAGCTCATTCCAGAGAGAAGGCGCTCCCACAGAGAAGGCTCTCCCCCTGTGGGTCGCTAGCTGACACTGTCTGGCTGACGGCACCCTGACGAGGCCAACTCTGTGGGATCGCACTGGATGGTGGGAGGCTACTGGTGGCAGTAGGTGGTCTCGCAGGTACCCTGGGCCTAAGCCATGGAGCACTTTAAAGGTCATCATTAGTACCTTGAATCGCACCCGGAAAACAACCGGCAACCAGTGCAGGCTGCCAAAAAGGGGTGTAACATGGGAGCACCTAGGTACCCCCATGATAACCCGTGTGACCGCATTCTGGACCAGCTGAAGCCTCCGGGTGCTCTTAAAGGGCAGCCCCATGTAGAGAACATTGCAGTTGTTCAGGCGAGAAAGGATGAGGGCATGAGTGACTGTGCATAGAGCATCCCGATCCAGGAAGGGGCGCAACTGATGTACCAGACGAACCTGGTAAAAAGCCCCCTTGGTCACGGCCGTCAGGTGTTCTTCTAAACTAAGCCATGTGTCCAGGAGGACTCCCAGATTACGGGCCCTCTCTGAGGGGGCTAAAATTTCTCCCCCTATCATCAAAGATGGAACAAGATGCACAAATCAGGATGACAGAAACCACAGCCACTCAGTCTTGGAGGGATTGAGCTTGAGCCTGTTCCTCCCCATCCAGATCCGTGCAGCCTCCGGGTATCAGGACATCACGTCGAGGGCATCGTTTGGATGGTTTTGGGTAGAGATGAAAAGTTGGGTATCATCAGCATATTGATCATACCGTACCCCAAAACCACAGATGATCTCACCAGTGGTTTCATATATGTGTTGAACAAGAGAGTGAGAGAACTGACCCCTGGGGCAACCCACAAGTGACGTGCCTCGGGGTTGATCCCTGCCCTCCAGTCAACACAAACTGCGACTGATCCGACAGGTAGGAGGAGAACCACCATAAAACGGTGCCCCCCACTCCCAACCCCCCAAATCATCGCAGTATGATACCATGATCGATGGTATCAAAAGCCGCTGAGAGGTCTAATAGGACCAGGACAGAGGAGCAGTCCCTGTTCCGGGCCCACCAGAGATCATCGACCAACATGACCAATGCCGTCTCCGTGCTGTACCCGGGCCTTAAACCCGACTGAAACGGATCCAGGTAGACAGCTTCATCCAGGTACTAGGGAAGCTGACGTGCTACCACACTCTCGACAACCTTTGCTACAAAGTGAAGTTTGGAGACCGGACGATAGTTAGCCAAAGAAGCTGGGTCCAGGGAAGGCTTCTTAAGGAGGGGCCTCACCACCGCCTCCTTCAAGGGAAAGAACCCTCTCTCAATGAAGCATTGGTAATCGCCTGGAGCCAGCCTCGTGTCACCTCCCGGGAAGCCGAAACTAACCAAGAGGGACACGGGTCCAGCACACAAGTGACAGCACTGACTCTCCCCATAATCCTGTCCATGCCCTCGGGGGCCACAGGGTCAAACTCATCCCAGATTGTCTCCACAAGATTCATTCCCGTCGACTTGCCCAAATCTACCCAGTCAGAGTCCAAGGCTGTCCAGATCTGAGTGATTTTATCCTGCAGATACTGAACAAATTCTTCAGCCCTACCCTGCAAGGGGTCTTTCCCAGTTCTTTGGTTAAGTAAGGAACGGGTCACCCTAAACAGGGTGGCTGGGCATCTGTGGACATGATAAGAGTGGAAAAATGTTGCTGTTTTGCCGCTTTTATCACCACTAAGTAGGATTTAGTATGAATTCTTACTAGTGTTTGATCAGATTCGGACCGGCTGGCCATCCAACCACTCTCTAGGCTTCTTTTCCGGCATTTCATCTCCCGGAGCTCCTTGGTAAACCAGGGAGCCACCTGGGATCGACACCGGGTCAGAGGCCGCAAAGGCACAATGCAATCCAAGGCCCCAGTGGCCACCCTATCCCAGGCTTCACTAGGGCTTTGGTTGAGTTGTGAGCAAGGGATTCAGGAAAAGTCCCAAGTTCCATCAGGAACCATCAGGTGCCTGGGGCGGAACCATCTAGTCAGTTCCGCCTCCTTGCGGTGAGGGATAGCAGTATGGAAGTCAAGCCTGATGAGGAAATGATCAGACCATGACAAGGGTTGAATAGAAATATCCCCTAAATCTAAATCATTCATCCACTGCCCAGAGACAAAAATCAGGTTGAACGTGTGTCCCCTGTTATGTGTGGGGTCTTGAATTAATTGAGTTAGGTCCATAGCCATCATGGAAGCCATGAACTCTTGAGCTGACTCAGATGTCTCGCCAATGGAAGGCAGATTGATATCCCCCAGGATCATAAGCCTGAGGAAATCAACCGTCAATCCAGCTAACACATCCAGCAGCTCTGGCAGGGCCGATGAAACGTAGCAGGGAGACACGTACGTAACAGAAAGGCCCACCTGAACTCCAAGGCCCACAAAAAGGGACTCACATCTGCCTATCTGAGGCACAGTGACCTCCTGAGGTCTGAGAATTTCCCTAATAACTACTGCCCTGGGCTCTCGGCTGGTGAAATGCCTGGAAGCCTGATGGGCATAGTTCACTAAGGGGAACACCCCCCTCATGGCCCAACCAGGTCTCCGTAATGCACGCCAGGTCCGCTCTACCCTCTTGTATGAGGTCGTAAATGAGTGGAGCCTTATGCACCACAGACCTGGCGTTAAGTGACACCAGCCGGAGACCAGGGTCCTGCAATCCTGAGTACCCAGGGGTGCGAGAAGGGCGATGAGGGTCAGAACTCATGATCGCTCTTAAACAGCGAACCCGCATCCCCTGAACATAATTAGGCCCTCGGCCCCCACCATATCTGCCTCTCCCACAAACAGTAGAGATGGTAAACCCCCCAATGGAATGACTTAATTTCTCCCCCGGAATCCCAACCTTTCCCAGCACTCGCGACCCACGCCCATTAGTTAGCTCTGGCCTGTGCCCTGGCAGACTCCCCCACAAGTGTCTGAGCCATCCGAATCAAACCCCCCTTAAAATTTGATTTAAAAAACTCTGTAAAAAATCCTTAAGAAATCTCTTCTTCGCATGCCACCTCTCGGGATCCCAAGATCCATCATTAAGGAAGCGTCTTGATATGCAAGAAGGCCATTCCTGGGAAAGGGGGAGTTCCCGGAGGGAGTAAAGTTCTGTCGCAGTATAACATAGAGGAGAGTGTGGCATTAACCAAACGGGATGACATCATAGGGATATGGAACAAGGAGATGACATGTGCATGGGGGGGGGGCAGCCAACAGTGTTCAAGGGGGTAGCGGGAAGCTTGTGTCCATCATAGAAATGATCGGTGTTAAAGACAGTATGTAAGAGTAACGGCCAGCTGTCAAAATCGCAGCAGATGATAGATTGTGAGGTGGTGAAGTGGCCAGTGATGGCAGCGGTGAGGACAGCGGCAGCAGCGGTGGCTGCTCCAACTTCAATGACTCCAACAGCCAAGCTCAGTCCATGCCAGCCACGCTCATATCCATCGCCAGGGCCGCACTCCATTGACCCAGTCAATAGTGTCACAGGAGGAGGGGCCAAATGGCACAGTATGGTGGCCCAGACAATGGTGGTGATACAGGAGCGGGTTACAACGAAGAACCCCCCCACTCCAACCGTGCCCATGCCAACTACCAAAGCTATCTTCCGCTGGCATCAATATCCATGCCAGCTGCCTCAGCCACTCCCCGCTGATCCAATCTATCATGTCCATAAGCAAGGTGGAGGGGGGGAGCAACCGGGATAACACCACGGCATGGGGAGTGGCAGCTGCAGAGACCCCAGGCCGGGCATCCCGCCGCCACCACCGACCACACCCACGCCGGCTGCAGAGACTCCAGGCTGGGCATCCCACCGCAGCCGCTGACCACACCCACGCCGGCAGCTGCTGACGCTCTCCATTCTGCTTTCACCGCCAACCACCCCATTTCACTCACGACGTTCTGGCTACAAGGCAGGACATCACAGCTCAACGGTATCCCCGAGGTCCCAGGAAGTTCTCATAGCTGGACCTGGAACCAACGATGGGATAGGGTACCCCTGCAAGCCCCAAGAAGGAAAATCATCTCCCCAAAGCTCTCCTCAAATGCGACTGGACACCATCTTGGGCATGCACTTTAAATCTTCAGTGCTGTCAATCACTTAAATAATCACTTAAAAATTAACATAAGAAGGAAAGGAATAAGGAACATATGAAAACATATGTGTGCAAGCTTGAAATGAAAGCTAATGTGATATAATGGGTTGGAGGCACTGAATCAGCCACTTAGAAAATATTGCCAAGAAAACTGGAGGGAAATTGTTCAGGCCATGACCAGGTGTCAACACAAAGACATAAAAATAAATAATAACGTAACTATTTACATTCCTAAAATATATCACCAATGCTTCCTTGCAAAAAAGAAAAAGAAAAAAAAACACTGTATTAGGATAACCATCTATAAGAATGCATACCTTAAAGAGAATGCCTATAACTTGTGTACGTTAAACATTATGTAAACAAAACATGTATATACATTTCAGTGTATTTTTTTAAGGCAAATTCACATAAAACTGGGTGAAAACAACTGAAGAATGGAAAATGAGATGCTGAAAAAAACCAGCCATGGCAAATTCTACATGAGTTTGATACTTAAATGTGCTGGATTGCTAACAGGAATTATACTCTTGATGTTTTGTAAGTCATCTACGATGGTGTAGAGCAGGGGTGTGAAATTTGCATTGTCATGGCATTGTCAGATGATGTATCACAACTTTTTTCCCTTTTGCTAAACCGAGCATGGGCGTGGCCAGCACATGACACATCAGGCCCATGGGCTGTGAGTTTGACACATTTGTGATATCTAGCAATTTACTTTCTCCAAGTCTAGCAAGGGATAACTCTAGGTCAGATTTCTGACTTCTCCAAAGACTCTTTCTAATGATCCAGAGATAATCCGACTAGTCCCAGATCACCTTGAAGATAAACTGTTCCATATAATTTTTCTGGTTCAAAAAAAATCACTGGTATATTCTCATTATAATATTAAGAAAAGCCAAGCGATTTCAGAAGTGCATGTTGGGATCCAGCCACTGATTATAAATTTTCTTATTCATAATTATGTGAAAGAATGGTGATGCACTGGATCTCTTCACATTTTTCCTTGGGGGGGGGGCAGTTCTTGCAAAGGCTGAGACTATATGCATGCCTGCATCATCCTTTACACAAGAATTAAACCCAATTGCCCCATCTTTCTAAACAGTGAAACTAATTGGTTCTGTGTACATGGAACAACAAAGAGTGTGACAACATTCTTTACCCAAAACGACCTTTCAGTGTCCTGGATGAAAAAAGAACTTCCAATTTTCTTTGCAACAGTGACAAACAGTAATTGCCATATTGCACACAATATTTCCGTTCTCACATAAACAACCATAATTATCTTAATGTAGCAAAAGTAATCACAGGCATTCATACCATACTTCCGATTTCTATTTCCAAACCATAAAAAGTACTTATAGGGGGATTTTTCATTGTCGTATTCCAAAATGTCCCATCAGTCTTTGGCACTTGCAATTTGACCCAGAGTTCATTTCCCCTGTTTCATATGGCTCCCTCTGAAATTAGAATGGTTGCTACTGAATCAAATCTTATTCTTCCTTCCTTTCTCCATGATACATAAGGGTCAAAATAGTCTTTCTTTCTTTCTTTCTTTCTTTCTTTCTTTCTTTCTTTCTTTCTTTCTTTCTTTCTTTCTTTCTTTCTTCCTTCCTTCCTTCCTTCCTTCCTTCCTTCCTTCCTTCTTTCCTTTCTTTCTCTTTCTCTCCCTCTCCCTCTCCCTCCCTCTTTTATTTTCTTTTCTTTTCTTAGTTGCCATCATTTATAGCATACCACAGCTCTGAAATTTACACTGAAGCAACACAGAGAATTAAATAACCAGGCCCATATTATTGTGTATGTGACAACATTACCCAAAGTACCTTTTTGCCTCAGAATTTGCTTTTTGACCAAATCCAGTAATTCTAACAATGAAGTGTAGCTTTATCTGGAAGTTACAGGCTCTCCACATTTAAAAAATATATATTTTATTATGCTGTAAGCTGCCCAGTATTGCTGTAACAGCAAGATGGGTGGAATATAAATTTAAATCAATCAATATAGTATTGATAGTATTGATAGTATTCAGACCTGTCTGAAAATGAAGCACTTTGATCACCTGTTCTCTATATTTTTGGTGGCCAGAGAAAAATGCCTTGCTGAGACTCTTGAGTCATATCACTATAGATATAATTGTATTCCGCTGTGAGAAATTCTAATAGTACGTTTGCAACTTCTTCTAAAATTCCTCAGTAAAAAGTATGTAAGTTTTAGTGCTGCATAGTGATGACACTCAGATTGTCCCTCCATTGCTGACATCTTTCATTACACAAGTGTAACATCTCTAAGGCTATTCAAACCAGAGTGCTCTTTGTTGATTATCAGAAAAAAGTAGTGAGACTCATCCAGTGTTATAGTCATCTGAAGGAATCCACAGAATGCTTCTCATTATAGTGTTGAAAAAGCAGTGCAGCCAGAGGTGGTATTTAGCATGTTCTGACCAGTTCTGGAGAACCGGTAGCAGAAATTTTGAGTAGTTCAGAGAATCGGTAAATACCACCTCTGACTGGGACCCACTCCCATCTATTCTCTGCCTCCCGAGTCCCAGCTGATCAGGAGGGAAGAGTTTACAGTATCCTTCCCCTGTCATGCCCACCAAGCCACGCCCACCAAACCATGCCATGCCCACCAAGTCATAGAACCAGTAGTAATTTTTTTAATCCCCCACTGAGTGTAGCCATGCACTGATCAATAGTGTACTAGTACACCATTGTTTTTGCATGAAAGTATTTTACACAATGAATATGCTCCTTTCTGTTAAATTGGTACCATTCAAATTATGCCCTAGGAACACTTTCAAAAGTTTCAGGTTATATTCCCAAAGACACATTTCTCTCATTCCTTCAGCAACACCTTTGCTTAAAAATAAAACAAAGCGAACACATCAAGAAAACAGCCCTGAAGATTCTAATAGATTTGTAGTCTAAGAACAGTTGTGTGTTTTGGGGTTTTTTCCATCTAAAAGGCATATCTGACTTAGGGGCATTCATTTTTTTTCTGGCAATGCACATCAACATGGTGTTGAAAGAATGCTAGATGTAAAAAAAAATTTTTTTTACCTGGATATTAAAAAATGTGATTGTTTAAAAATCTGAAATAATTGATTTCAGAGTGGTCATTAGATTTATTCATGCACTATAGGTCTCAGTAAGGCACTGGGTGCATCAGGTAGGTCATAATTATAGCCATTGTGATTTTTAGGAGTAATTTTTATTTTTAAAAGATTTTACAAAAATTTTGTACAAAAAAACTACAGAAACACAGAATAAGAAATTGAAAAAGATTGTTAAAAGGGAAAAGAAAAAGTAAACAACAAAAACCAAGAAATATCTAAAGAAGCAACTTCCAATCTTGTTTGAAAAAATAACAAACAGTAATTGTGTACGTCGCCCCGAGTCCCTGTGGGGAGAGGGGGCGGCTAATAAGTTTAAATAAATAATAAATAAATAAATAAATAAATAAATAAATAAATAAATAAATAAATAAATAAATAAATAAATAAATAAATAAATAAATAAATAAATAAATAAATAAATAAATAAATAATTACCATCTTCACCTTCCCACGTTGTATATAGTATTTGCCTTCTCCTCACAAACAAGACTTTTCAATCAATAAATTTGAAATCAGCAATACATATTGTATTTATTTTCAGCAAAAAGGTTCCCAGTCTTTTAGGGAGATATACTGTACAGCGTTTCATGCACCTTCGGTGTTTAGTCATGCCAACCACATGACCACGGAGATGTCTTTGGACAGTGCTGGATCTTTGGCTTTGAAACAGAGATGAGCACCACCCCCTAGACTCAGGAACAACTAGCATATATGTGCGAGGGGAATCTTTACCTTTTATTGTACAAGGCAGTTGTAGTTCCCTCCTTAATCAAACAAGTCAATATAGTCATTATCTGAAAACTCAGACATCTTCACAATTCATCCATATATTGTTGGTATTTCTGTAGGCCTCTCTTCCCTTGTGTATACTTACAAAGTGACCATTACTACCTGCTTGTTATATTACCCAAAGAGGTTGTATTTGAGGGAAATATATTATTGGAGACTAACACCCTGTCTGAAAGTTGTTTGAGTTCAATTATGCAAGCTAGGTAAATATGTATCACCCAACTGAATAAATAGTCATTACAACATTTTTTTGAAAGAACTTATTGCATAATTTGGGGAAACATATTTCCAGTCCTTTCTATTCTAGACTAGGAACCAGCAATTTTGGTTAGAGAAGTGGGAATAGAAAGAAAATGAATGTAGACATAAGGAAGCCCATCTCAATTTCATGTACAAGTTATTCATTTTGAGGGCACTCAACACTATGTTGAAGAATTGCATTTGATTGTGCCTTCAATAATGCCTTCTACACAGAGGTGGTATTCCACAGGTTCTGATCAGTTCTGGAAAACTGGGAGCGGAAAATTTGAGTAGTTCAGAGAACCAGTAAATATCACCTCTTACTGGCCCTGCCCCATTTATTCTCTGCCTCTCAAATACCATCTGATCAGGAGGAAATGGGGATTTTTCAGGATCCTTCCCCTGCCATGCCCACCAAGCCATGCCATGCCATGCCCATGAAGCCACGCCCACAGAACTTGCAGTAAAACTTTTTAAATCTCACCACTGCTTCTACAGCATTGTGCTTTATATACATTTAGCCCATTATTACCTAATACCTTTTCTCTGGGACTATATAGAGCTTTATGTTCAATTTGTACTCTCTGGGCAATTGCCGGAAAGATACAGCCTTTATAAAGTACTACAAATGAAACACTATGTTTGTATCCATACTTGTTCTGAAGCAATGTTATAGAATCAAATCTGAAACCCTTAACAGTCCCATTTGCTTTCCTGTTGTGATTGTACAGTACTTTCTTTTTCTCTTTTTCTATAACAGAGGAAGGAAGAGGAGAAATATTACTATTTGCCTTAAAGAAGACAAGGTCACTCATAAACAAAGATGCCTAAAGCAGCAACAGCTATGATTTTGCACAAATCTTTATTCCAGGCATTCATGTAAGTTGACTCATTAATCATGCCTCAGCTACCATGATCATGCAGGATAATTACTTCTTTTGATTGTGTAATAGGTGAAATCTAAGCTATTTGAAAGTACTTAAGCTCCCAGTCCATTAATTTGTATTGCACAAGCAAGAAGAGAATCCAGAATGTTTGATTTTCCCCTCTTTCATTTGTCAAAGCCATCCTAGCTATCATTTCTGAGATGTTGAACATAATAGCAAGACAAGAATACAAGTATTTCAGACCTGGAAAAACTTATGTATTAAAATGAAATCAAATAAGGGATAAAACTAGAAATCATTTAGCAGAGAAGTTGAAGCAATTTATATGTCTCTATTTTCTCCATTCCCATTGTGAGTTGTGTGTCAACTTTAATCTAGTACAGTAAAGATTAAACTGATTATGCACCAATGAAGGAGAATATTTGTAGCTCAGGGTTGAAATGCAGGGTCTTGGGTACTCTCTGAGCTTGCTTGCTTTCTTGTAGGTGTTTCGTTACCCAAACTAGGTAACATTATCAGTGTTAGTGTTGCACTGATGATGTTATCTAGTTTGGGTAATGAAACACCTACAAGAAAACAAAAATACTCAGAGAGCGCCAAAGACACCCCCCACCCCCACCCCGATTATGCACCATCACGTCAATGTTTGGGGATTGTGTACATAAAATATTTCCCAGTTTGAATACACATTTACTGTCATTTTACATGCTTCTTCTAGAATTGCCAAATCATCAACAGGATATGGTTAGACAGTCTGATTATAATGAAGTGAGAGTTTGGCAAACTTTATTTGGTGTAGAATTACAACAAATGGAAGCAATCAAAAGCAATCAGAAAAGAGATTAGGGTGCACTAAAAAGCAACACCCAAGCACACTGAATTCATACCACTGAAGTTATAGACTTGATTATTATTATTATTATTCCATTTCCTGAATGACATGCAAGCAGAGCTCCTGCTGAGGTGTGTCTTCTGGTTGACCTTAACTTCTGTTCATCTGAGCTTCTTCTTGGGTAAGTAAAGCTTAGATGAAAGAACAACAAAAAACCTCAGTGTTGTGTTTTTTTTTAAATGATGGAGGCAGGCAATACTATGAGAAAACACAAATGAGCATATTTGCAAATTATATTAGCCTATTTGGACACTGGAAACAAAAAAGTAAGCAAGTCCCAATGGATTGAATGGAATAACCACATATATCTATGTAATGTGAGTGTTCAATGCGATAGACAAATATCACATGTACTGTAAAATATCAACATTGAAAAATGCCAGTCCTTCATAATTTCTTATTTGTTTCAAATGTATTGAATATTTACTATCCCAGAGATTTTCTTCACATTTCAAATAAAGGATTGTATATCACATATTGTCTATCAAGGAGAACAAAATACGCATTGTACTAGCCAGTACATTTGCACAAAGCATCAAATTGGGGAACTATTAAAGTTTAGTTTTCTTTCAAAGGAGATCACTGATATTAAGGAATTTAGAAACTGTTAGATCTGGGCAACGAGAGAACAGACTGCGGACACGAAGTGACTTAACAGCTCTTTATTAGTAGTAGTAGTAGTGATCCAGCTTGCTCTGTGGCCGGAGGGTTCCCCTTTTATAGTACTCGGGTACGCCTCTCGACCAATCAGAGCGATACCTGTTTCCCACTGTAGCAGCGGACCAGAGAGGAGACTTCCTCCGATATATGTTAATATCTAACACCCCTCCCCTCCTAGACGGAACGTTGCGGTTAGTAACATAGTATTTTAGGTATGTTGGAGTTTGCCTTACTCTGGAGGAACGTCGCAGTTCGGGTTGGTTAGAAGTGGTTGCAGGATCGGATGCTTTTTCTGTTTCTCGTTCGGGTGGTTTCGTGCCTTCGTTGCTAGGGCGTTCCGGAGTCTGCTTGGTTACGTTGCTTGGGGGTTGCTCTGCTTCGTGCTCGATCTCTTGTTCAGACCTGGGCTCACAGGTGTCGTAGTTCTCTGTATTGGGGCTCTCGAGTGGCTGACTTTGCATTGGTAGGTAGCTCTCGTCCTCGGTTCGAAGGTCTGAGTGTGCTAGGCGACCGCGAAGTTGATCGATGTGCCTTTTCCAGTTCCGCCCATCTTCCAGTTCCAACAGATACGATCGTGGACCCGTGATGCCAATGACCTTTGCCGGCATCCACAATGTCCCCCCTGCATAGTTGTGGGCGTATACTGAATCCCCTATGCTAAAGGAACGAATTTTGCTTGTGGAGTCTGGGGGTGCTGTGGCAGAGTAATTTGGGTGAAGATGGTCCAGGTGAGACAGTAGACGGCAGCCCATGAGTAGTTCAGCGGGGCTCCTACCCGTCGTTGCGCTGGGCGTAATGTGCTGAATTAGGAGGTAATGGTCAATGCGTGTTTGCCAATCACCTGGACCCATCCTAGCGAGGGCCTCTTTTGCGAATCGCACCATTCTCTCCACCTGTCCATTTGACGCTGGATGGAATGGCGCGACGAGGGCGTGCCGAATTCCCTGACCTGCTAGATATGTCTCAAATTGCATGGCCGTGAACTGGGGCCCGTTATCGGAGACCAGGAGGTCGGGCAGGCCATGAGTGGCGAAAAGTCGCCGTAGAACCTTAATGACTGCCTCTGCCGTGGTTGAAGTCATTAGGGCTACTTCTAGCCATTTCGAGTATGCATCCACAACTATAAGGAAAGTCTGACCTTGGAATGGCCCTGCGAAGTCGATGTGTATTCGCGACCAGGGTGCTTTAGGCTTCTCCCATTCTGTGGCGGGCGCTTCCGGGGGTGCTGGTCTCGATTCCTGGCATGGGTCGCAAGTGGCCACCCATTCCTCTATTTCTTTGTCCATGTTTGGCCACCAAACGTAACTTCTTGCTAACGCCTTCATCCTAACAATCCCCGGATGACCCACATGTAGAGCATCTAATACATTCCTACGTAAAGCATACGGAATAACAACTCGATCCACCCACAATAAGCAACCTTGTAACACTGAGAGTTCGTCCCGTTTTGACCAAAACACTTTGAATTCCGGGCCCACGTTTCCCTTCGGCCACCCCCTCCAAACCCAAGTTTGAACTTGCTTTATTAACATGTCTTTAGAAGAAAACCTTGTAACATCGTAGGAAGAAACCGGTCCTGAGTCCAAACAATCAATGAGCAGCACCGGTACTTCGGGAGTGGGGTCTGGCAAAAGGTCCGGTAGTGGGCAACGGCTGAGTGCGTCTGCGTGTCCTAGAGTGGAACCCGGTCGATGAACTAATTTATATGAGTACGCAGCCAGGAAAACAGTCCACCTGGTCATGCGTGGAGAAAGGGAGACTGGAGTGGGGCGGTTTCCCGCCAAAAGTCCCAACAGTGGTTTGTGATCTGTAATCAGTTCAAAGTTGTGGCCGTAGAGGTATTCGTGGAAACGTTTTACTCCAGCTACAGCAGCTAGCGCTTCCCTGTCCATCTGGCTGTAATTCCTCTCGGCCGATGAAAGAGTCCTGGAGTAGAAGGCGATGGGTGCTTCTTTTCCGTCGGGCATCCGGTGGCTGAGGACTGCGCCGACTCCAAAAGGTGATGCGTCGCAGGTCAATACCAGTGGTAGTGTCTGGCTGTATTGGACCAACAGTGAATCAGTGGTGAGCAGGTGCTTTACTCCGGCAAAAGCTGCTGCTTCGGATCGTCCCCATTTCCATGGTGCGTTCCTCTGGAGTAGACGGTGTAGTGGCTCAGCAACGGTCGCCTTCTGTCTCAGAAAAACGCTGTAGAAGTTAAGTAGTCTGAGGAAGGCCTGCAACTCGGTCTGATTTCGTGGTGTGGGGGCGTCCTGGATCGCCTTAATTTTCTTTGAAGTGGGGTGTATTCCCTGACCATCGATTCTATAACCCAGGAATTCTACGCTAGGCACGTTAATTTGGCATTTTTCCTTTTTGAGGCAGAGACCCTTTTCTCTGATTCTGGCCAAAACAGTTCTTTTTTTTTTTTTTTTTTATAAATGTTTATTTATTTTTCTTTAAAAAGACAAGACAACACATAAGGTACAAGAGCAGGGAAGTAAAAAAAAACACATTTTCATCAAGCATGTCGTTTGGTTACAAGTTTTTGTGCGATGGTTTTTACAATTAAGGATGCGGTCACTAATTATCCATTAAATATAGTTAAATATTTCATTGAGCATTGCATGTTCAAGTTACCATAGTATTCTTTCTTTTATGACAACCCTTATTTCTTTATCTCTATAATTATGTACTAGGTAACAATAGGTCTTTATAAAATTGTATCACCGTTCTCTCAAAAATAAAGGTGGAGATTAAGTCAAAGAAAAAAAGAAACTCATTACTTCATATAAGACATTTCTATTTTCCATTAATCTTAAAGTTTCCAATCATCCTCAACTCCAAATTTAATTTCCCGTTATTATTTGTCAATCCATGTAGTCATTAAATATTTTAATCTATATTCACATCCATTGTTCATTACATCATCATTATTCCATTTTATATTATAAAATAGTCACCAGCCACAATCATACCTAACAATTTAAATCATCTCACTCTTATACATTAAATACATTATTATTCTTATCTCGTATAAGTAAATGGTCTATTTCATAATAAAGGCTTAATATGTATAGAAAGAGAAAAAAAAGAGAAAGAAAAAAGAGAGAGATTTTTTCAAAACATTAAGTATAACTTTCTATTATTATTACATATGAGATAGGGTAAAGAAAAAGAAAAGATTCACTTCCAAGTTTTTTTATCCAACCATTGATAAAACAAGTCCCATACTTTATAAAATTGCTCATCCTCTAATTCTCTAATTTCAAATGTAAGTTTACTCATTTCTGCACAGTTCATTATCTTCCGAACAATTTCCTCCTCTGTTGGTACTTTCTCATTTTTCCAGTATTTAGCAAATACAATTCTAGCAGCTGTTAACACATTTATGATCAAATATTTCAAGTCTTTATTGTATGTTTCTGGTATTATTCCCAATAAAAAAAGTTCTGGTTTCAAGTCTATATGTTTATGTATCATTTTCTCCAACCACATGTGTATTTTAGTCCAGTATCTTTTAGCTTCAGGACAAGTCCACCACATGTGGTAGTATGTGCCCGGTGTATGTTGACATTTCCAGCATTTTTCAGACTTATTCTTCGACATTCTTGCTATTCTCGATGGGGATAAATGCCACCTATAAAACATCTTATACAAATTTTCTTTATATGCAGTTGACATTGTCATTTTATAATTTTAAGTCCACAATTTTTGCCATTTTTCTAAATCAATCCCATGTCCAAAGTTTTTTCCCCAGGCTAACATAGTTCCTTTCACTTGTTCTTCATATAATTTCACCTCTAATAAATAATCATAAAGTTTTTTAATTAATTTTTCATCATTACCTGTTAAGATTTTATCTAATTCAGTCAGTTTATCATAAAAACCCTCATTTTTTCGATCTTCATTGTATCTAGAGTGTATTTGCACATATGAGTACCAATTGAGTTCAATACCTTCTTGTTTCAATTCTTGTATAGATTTAAGTTCACCCTCTGCATTCAATAATTCAGCATATCTAACTGCTTCTTCCCTTTTAAATACTATTGGATATGAAAAAGCTTCAATAGTTGATATCCAGACTGGAATTTTCAAGTAGTGCAACCTCTTAACCTTCTGCCAATTTAATAACAAAGCCTCTCTTATAAAATGGTCTCTAAAGTAACCATGTTTTTTAGTTCCTTTATACCATAAGTATGCATGCCATCCCAACAGCAAATCATGACCTTCTAGATTCAAAAGCCTATCATTTCTTAGCATTATCCATTCCTTAATCCACATCAGACTAGCTGCCTGATAGTATAACTCCCAATCAGGTAGACCCCACCCTCCCCTTGATTTGGAATCTTGTAACAATTTACGTTTTATTCTTGCTTTTTTCCCTTGCCATATAAATTTCAACACCATTTTATTTAATTCTTCAAAATATCCTTTCCCCAACTTAATTGGAATAGTCTGAAACAAGTATAACAGTCTAGGTAAGATATTCATTTTAATTGTTGCGATTCTGCCAATCATTGATAATTGAAGGTTCTTCCATTTCGCCAAGTCTGTTACAATTTGTTGCTTCAATTTAAGATAATTATCTTCTTTGAGAGTGCTGCATTTGGCTGTTAGGTGAATCCCCAAATATTTAACTTTATTTGTGATTTGCATTTCCAAGTTTTCTGCCAATTCTTCTTTTTGTTTTCGGGGTATATTTTTTGTTAAAATCTTTGTTTTGTCTTTGTTTATTTTTAAACCTGCAACTTTTCCATACGCCTCGATTTCTCCTATCAGTTTAGGTGCAGATTGAAATGGCTCCTCAAGAATGAAGACTAAGTCGTCAGCAAATGCTTGCAACTTGTATTCTTCCTTTTTAATGGTCATTCCCTTTATTTCTTCCTCTTCTCTAATCTTTCTATTTAGTACTTCTAATGTTAAAACAAAAAGCAGTGGTGACAGTGGGCAGCCTTGTCTCGTACCTCTTTTAATTTCAATTGGATCCGTCAGCTCTCCATTTATCATTATCTTGGCTGTTTGCTTGTGATATATCGTTTGTATGGCTTGAATAAAATTCTTACCAAAGTTCATTTGTTCCATTTGTTGAATCATAAATGTCCAATTCATGTTATCAAAGGCTTTCTGCGCATCCAAGAAGATCAAAGCCATTTGCTTCTCAGAGTGGACCTGATAATATTCTAAGGTGTTTAGAATTGTCCTTATATTATCTCTAATTTGCCTCTTTGGTAAAAAACCATTTTGGTCCGGATGGATAAACCCATTTAGGTATTTTTTCAGTCTCTCTGCCAGTATTGAGGCAAATAGTTTATAGTCTGAGTTCAACAAGGAGATAGGTCTATAGTTCTTAATTTGCGTATGGTCTGCCTCCTCTTTGGGTATTAATGTAATATATGCCTCCAACCATGAATTAGGTATTTTACTTTCAATCATTACTTCATTCATGACTTCTAGTAATGGAACGGCCAAGGATTTTTCTAATGTTCTATAGAATTCCACAGGAAGGCCATCCGGTCCCGGGGCCTTCCCATTATTTTGTCTTTTAAGGGCCTCAGTTAATTCCATCATTGTTATTTTATCTTCAAATATAGTTCTAGTATCATTTGGTATTTGGGGGAGTTTGGCGTTTTGTAAATATTGTTTCACTTCTTTCTCTTCTATGTTCTCTTGTTGATACAACTTGGCATAGTAATCTTGAATAATTTTCCTTTTTTCCATATTTCCATAATGCAATTGTCCTTGTTCATCTCTTAGTTGTAGTATTTTCTTGGTCTCTCTTTCTTTTCTCAGTTTATAAGCCAGCCATCTGCCTGGTTTATTTGCATTTTCAAAATAGTTCTGTTTAGCGCCTCTGATTTTTTGGGCCAGGTCCTCCTTTTCCAGTAGGTCAAGTTTGTGTTTTATTGTGTCCATCTTTATTTTAATCTCTTTCTTTTGTGGAGATTTCTGTAGTTCTTTTTCCAGTGTGCTGTAATCTTTTTCTAGATCCTTAGACACTTGTCTTTTCTTTAAGTTTCTCTTTCTTGTATAGTCTATTATCAAACCTCTAGAAAAGGCCTTCATTGTATCCCAAAGATTCTGTAAGGACGTGTCTTCTTTTTTGTTTTCTTTAAAGAAGAAAGTCAATTCTTTTTCCATTTTCTTTACAAATTCTTTCTCTTTCAATATCCTGTTATCTAGTGTCCATCTAGATCTTCTTCTTTGTTGTCTCCAACCTATTGCCATTGGATTGTGGTCTGCCCAGATGTTTGGTTCAATCTCCACATCTAGTGCGCTGCTGGATATGCCCGTTGAAGCCCAAATCATATCAATTCTAGAGAGCGATGAGTGTCTATTTGAATAAAAGGTATATTGTTTTTTGATGGGGTTCCTTTCTCTCCACACATCTTTTAGATTTATTTCATCCATCATCCTGAAGAAGGACTTTGGGAGTGTTTTTCTATTTTGTTTTGTTGTTTTATGGGTTTTATAGTCCAGTTTCTGGTCTACAATACCATTGAAGTCTCCCATCATGCAAATATCAACGTAGTCTAAATCAGAAATTTTCTTGTGGATTTTTTTATAAAAGTCATCTTGTTTTTTATTAGGGGCATAAATTCCAATTAGCAGTATTTTCCTGGCATTGTCCATTATTTCCACCATTAAAATTCTTCCATCTTCGTCTGTGTAGATTTGTTTCGCAGGGATTTTATCTTTAATGTAGAAGGTCACACCTCTTTGTTTACAGTCCGCTAACGAAGTAAAGTTTTTTCCCAGCTTTGGTTGTACTAATAAGTGACTATTACTTTGCTGAATATGTACTTCTTGTAAGCAAATTATATCTAATTTTAATTTTCCTAATTTGTGGAATATTTTCGTTCGTTTACATGGCGAATTAAGTCCATTTATATTAATTGAGAGTAATTTTATTCCTTCCATCCTTATGTTTTATATATAGGATTTATAGCTCTAGTTGATCTTGGTTCCCGTTGTGCTCTACTCTCTACACCCCCAACAGCACCTTCTTCAATATCAATTCCACCTACAGCACCCTTTGTCCTCTCAATTTCGATTATGGGTAGATCCAGCAGTTGCACCGGTGGCTCTTCATTTCCAGGCTTCTCTGGCTTTCCTCTCAAATGTTCTGTGTAGAAAGCTTCTGCCTTCTCAATTGTATCAATTCTATATCTCTGTCCTTTCCATACAAACATGAGGCCTTCCGGAATCAACCATCTATAGTTAACTCCTATTTTAAGTAAGACTGTAGTCAAAAATTGGTATTTTCTTCTTTTCTCTCTCACCCGTCTTGGTATTTGCTTAAGAATTGCAATCTCCTTGCCTTTGTATTCCAGTTTTTTATCTCTTGTGTTTTGCAGGATTTGTAGTTTTAGTGCTTTTTTCGTAAATCTTACATGGACCTCCCTTGGGAGGGAGTTCCTCGTTGCATATCTTGTGTTAACTCGAAATGTCTCATCTATCCCGTCCATTATCTTCTCCTCAGGTATCCCTAATATTTCTATGAGAATTTCGGATATTATTTGTGGCAGATTTTCACCCTTTTCTTCTACTATATTTTGAAACCTCAAAAAATATTCAGAGCGCTCCATCTCCAGTCCAATTATTACACTGCTTTCTGTTTCCACTTCATTCAATCTGGAATCAAACTCTTTGTCCCTCTTCTCTCTCTGCTCCTCTCTTTCAGCAATTTTTTGCATAGCATCTTCTTGTTTTTTGACCCACTGTTGTATATCCTTTATATTTCTCTCTGCTTCGTCTGTTTTTTTTCCT